>NW_006921709.1:8067432-8077890 GCF_000298275.1 Orycteropus afer afer
GATACTGCCTCAGAAACCCAAGTAGGGGTCGCTATAAGTTGGATCCGACTCAACAGCAGTGAATTGGGTTTTTGGTTTATATTCTAATACAGGAGGCAGAAAAGTAAATGAATAATCACAACAGTGATCTAACAGAGTGCTTTGACAGAGGTCTGTACAGGGTGATAGGCCAAAAAAAAAAAAAAAAAAAAAAATGTTGAGGAGACTAAAATTAGAAAGTCAGAGATTGCTTTCCAGAGGATTTTGGAAAAAATTATGCAGGACAGAGATAGAAGTAAGGACAAAAATATACTAAATAATGATATTCATTCTAAATGGAGGCATGGAGGTTGCAGTGTTTTTGTGATTGGCTGTTAATCGAAAGATCAGGAGTTAGAACCCACCAACCTCTCTGTGGGAGAAAAATGAGGTAGTCTGCTTCCATAAAGATTTACAACCCTGGAAACCCTATGTGGCACTTCTACTCTGTCCTATAGGGTTGTTATAAGTCAGAACAGATTTGACAGCAGTGGGTCTTATTCTCAAAGAATAGGAAATCACTGAAGGAATTTGACCAAAAGAATGACATGATAGGATTTGTGCTCTGGAAAGATTACTCTGAAAGCAATGTAAGGATGGGTTGTAGAAATTTAAGACAGGAAATAACAAAGAGTTAAGGGGGCTAATTCAGCCACTTAGGCAAGAAATTATGAGGAATGCACATTAGTCAACGGGAGTGCTTAAAGGGCATGGGTATAGAGAAAAATGTTGGAGAACATAAAGGAGGAGAAGAGTCTAGGATGACTTCCAAGTTTCTGACTTTAAGGGCTGGATCTCACTCACCAAGATAGGGTCCAGAGGGAGAAGCAAATTTTGGGGGTAAGCCAATGTACTTTAAAATGTGATACTGTTATCTTTATAAACAAAAAGTTTCTTAAAATAAAATCAATACCCATATTTTCAAGGCTAGACTCAATGCACATACTTAAAAGAAGTTAATTTCCATGTTAATTATTAGACAACATGTAGTAATTCCAGTAAAAATAATTTTTGACACATAAATCAGTACATCAGTGTTCTTGCTGTTGTTGCTAAGTGCTCAAGTTGTTTCCGACTCATAGCGACCCTATGCATAGCAGAACGAAACACTGCTCTGTCCTGTGCCAGCCTCACAATCCTTGCTATACATGAAGCCATCATGCAGCCACTGTGTTTATCCATCTCGTTGAGGGCCTTCCCCTTCTTCATTGACCCTCCACTTTACTATGCATGATATCCCTCTCCAGGGAATGGTTCATGACAACATGGCCAAAGTAGGTGAGATGAAGTCTGGCACTCTCGCTTCCAAGGAGCATTCTGAGTGCACTTCTTACAGGACAAATCTGTTAGTCCTTCTAGCTGACCATGGTACTCTCAGCATTCTTCTCCAACCCCACAACTCAAAAGCATAAACTCTTCTTTGGTCTTCCTTATTCACTGTTCAGCTCTCACATGCATAAGAGGTGACTGAAATCACCATGGCTTGGGTTAGGCACACCTCAGCCTTCAAGGAGACATGTTTGCTCTTCATCACTTGAAAGAGGTCTTTTGTAGCAGATTTTCCCAACAATACATCATCTGATGTCTTGACTGCTGCTTCCATTAGTGTTGATTGGAGAACCAAGTAACATGAAGTTCTTGACAACTTCAGTCTTTTCTTCATTTATCATGAAGCTGTTTATTGGACCAGTTGTGAGAATTTGTTTTCTTTATATTGAGGTTCAGTGTTCTGTTTTTGTTGTTAGTTGTTATTATGTGCCGTCAAGTCGGCCCTGACTCATAGCGACCCCTCCTTGGGTTTCCAAGGTGGTATCACTACGGAAGTAGATTGGCCAACCTTCCTTCCGAGGAGTGGCTGGTGGGTTTGAACCGCCAGCATTCTGGTTAGCACTCAAGTGCCTTAGGTACTATGCTACCAGAGCTCCTTCAGTGTTCTAGTCTACATTTAATTCTAGGTAAATTGTTAACGTTACGCTGCCTAAGTTTCTTCAATTACAAAGTAGGAAAGCTAAAGTATGATACAGGTTGTACGAAAACTAGAAGCATGTGTGACATATCTAGCTTAAAGAAATGTCTTATTTGGCCAGCACAGTGATTTAAAAATTAATTCTGAATTAATTTGTGTACATTTAAAATTGAAGAGATTCCACATTAAATTCTGGATTTTAGGCTTCAATGGCAAATCTGATATTGTACTTCCCAGGGATAACAACTAGTTGGAGCTGAATAGTGGCTGCCCTGTATTAGTGGCCATCAGTTACCCACTTCACCAGTCTCCTCCTGGCCTCTGCAGACATCTGGGTTAATCATATCTGGATGTAATCAGAACTATGTAAGTCTTCACCAGGAATGTCTAAAACCATTCACAAAGGATCCCCTCCATTCAGTGTCATGCTGACAAAACTGTTTCAAAATGCATTTTGCCATTTCATTCCATTGTGACAATGGTCACTGCTGTAGAGCAAAATAAGATATCTTCAAGGTGAATATTGTTCATGGGCCATCAGTTTGTGACTTACAAGTAAGGAAGGAACAGGCAAGCAAGGTTCTAAGCCAGGAAATACTTTCCACAGTAGGGAAAAAAACTGAAGAATTTTGAGGACAGTGTCATGAATTATATTTTCTAAAGATGACCACAATAACATGTCCTATTCCACATGGTTTTCTGGAACTGCACAGAAATATCTATACTGATATCCTGTCCACATGTGGCAATTACAATTAAATGCAATTTAAAATTCAACTCCTTTGTCTCACTAGCTTCATTTCAAGTGCTTAACAGCCAAATATGGCTACTGGCCAATGCAGAGAACAGTGCAGAGATACAGAATACTTCCACCACTGCACAAAATTCTATTAGACAGCAAACACTTTCTCAACAAAAAGTGGAGTCTCAATTTCCTCCACTTGAATATGGGTGGGTTTATGACTCACTCATAATCAAAAGAACATGGTGGAAATCATGCTATATGACACCCAAAGCTAGGATATAGATGAGGAGGCTAGGTTAGAAAAGAAATGCAACTTTCCCCTTAGTCTGCTAGAACACAATCATCCTACAGCCCTGAGCCTCCAGGTAAGCAGTCTAACCATGTGAGGCTGCCAAACTGTAAATAAACCCACACTAGCCCCCAGAGAGAGAATACATGAAGAAGTTCTGAGAGAAAGGGGAAGAGGAGGCAGAGAGAAGGAAAGTAGGAGACGGAGTGGAAAAGACCCAAATATCTCCCAGCTGCTCCTGCTATTTCATTCAACCACCTATCTGTCAGCAACCACATGGAATCCTGAACTACCAGTGTCCTACCAAACCCTTCTTGGGTTCCTGACCCACAGAAACCATGAAAGAGAATAAAATGATTATTGCTGTTTTAAGCCACCTAGTTTTAGGGTCACATTTGTAATATAATCAGAACTAACATTGCCTTCTAATACCCAATTTTAAGCTATAGCCTATAGTATGCTTTGTTGTAATAAGCTATTGTTATCCTAAGCCTTCAATAAAATCTACCATATATATAAAAGGATAATGTTTATTAGATTAAGTTTCCAGGAGAAAAAATGTTCGTAATTGTTATACACAAACACGCACACACACAAAATTATGTATAAATAAGATGAAAACTACATAAAAATCCCATGATGTATTAAAAAAAGACCTAAAGGAAATACACCAAAATGCTAAGTGTTTATAACAAGGAGTGGGATCCAAGAGGTTTTGTTACTCTCCTTTTCTTATTTATCAATTTCATAGTCTAAATATGATTTGACATGGAAGGTACTATAAAAACTGTACTTTTTAGGCAACTCTTTTTTCTCCCAAGAGATCAACAGCCCCAAATAGCATTACATATTAAAATCCACTTTCTATAGGAACAACCAGGTTTTACCTGCTTATTTCACAAGCCACTCGTCCTTTCATCTCTATGACATCAGAAGAAGTAGCAAATCCCAATCTTCTTAAAACTCGTTTGCGACATTTGAGTTCATCCATTTGTAGAACAGTTCTTGCTTTCTTCAGTTCTCGCTTTGCAGATTTGATATCTATTGCAATCTAAGGCATATAAAATTATAAAGGAAGTTCAACAATAAAGTGAACAATGTAAAATGTGATATACTCATAAAACAACACTATTTTATAAGGACATCTAACACTATCTACTTCCATACTGATACCACCTCAGAAACCCAAGGAGGGGTAGGAGTCACTATGAATCAGATCTGACTCAACGGCAGTGAGTTTGAACACACTTCTCTGTATATGCTTCAATTCTAGAAAAGGGAAATACATGAGTTTCTTAGGGCTCAAGGGAAATGAAGTCTCAGAAAACTTATTAAATAGTAGCTAAAGTGTTAAATATATGGAAAATATAAAATGTTCATTTGAAAATTGTGAGACAGAGCCAGGAGATACCAGGAGTTGTTAAAGTCAGTGGTGAATTAGAATGAGCCCTCCCAAGAGGGAGCACTCACTATACTAGTAATCATGGTCCTAAAAGTGTAAGTCTCATCAGCTCTATGTTTTCATCTATACGGAAACAAGGGGTTAGTTTAGAGAACAAGAAAAGGAAAGATGACAGTATATGAATCTTATTTCTCAACTACCTGTATTTCCCTTATGATGCCCTAAAAAATCTTCCTTTTTTTGTCTTCAAATTACATTACAAATGGGCCTGAACTGGAAATGGTTTTAGCAAGGAGAAAAGGCCTTAACTCTATAGAAAGAAAAAAAACTTAAAATGTAAATGTATTCTGAGGTCACACTTTAGAATGGGTGAGCTCCAAAACGGATTTCATAAATATTACATACTTTACAACTGTAAGAAGAGTATGGTAGTACAAGAGCAAGAAAACACTGGGATCCAGAACCAGAGGCTTGACATTCAGAAAACACTAACAGAAAGAAAAGTTTAGGGATTCAAATGCTGAAGTTCAAAGACTTTAGAATTTGGTAGAGGATTCATTAAGCTTTAACTGAGGAGGTATGATAAAAGCAATGATATTGGTCATTTTAATAACAATGCCAACTGATCATTAACAGCTTACTACTATGAAAGCTGTGGTGGCATAGTGCCTAAGGCATGTCAACTGCCAACCAGAAAGCTGGAAGTTCAAACCCACCAGCTACTCCTCAGAAGGAAGGTTGGGCAATCTACTTCCGTAGTGATACTGCCTTGGAAACCCAAGGAGGGTCTCTATGAGTCAGATCCGACTTGACAGTATAGTTTTGTTTTGTTTTTTTAAACGTATATGGCATCAGTATTAGTGGAAGACTCATTAACAATCTGCAATATGCAGACAATACAACTTTGCTTTCTGAGAGTGAGGATGACTTGAAACACTTACTGATGAAGATTAAAGACTACAGTCTGCAGTATGGATTAGACCTCAACATAAACAAAAATCTTCACAACTGGACCAATAAGCAGTATCATGATAAATGAAGAAAAGACTGAAATTGTCAAAGATTTCATATTACTTGGTTCCACAATCAACACCAATGGAAGCAGCAGTCAAGACATCAAATGAGATACTGCACTGGGCAAATGTACCACGAAAGACCTCTTTAAAGTGCTGAAGAGCAAAGATGTTTCTTTGAAGACTAAGGTGCACCTAACCCAAGCCATGGCAGTTTCAATCACCTCATTACACACGTGAAAGCTGGACAACGAATAAGGAGAAAGAAGAAGAGTTGATGCTTTTAAGTTGTGGTATTGGTGAAGAATACTGAAAGTACCATGGACTGCCAGAAGAACTAACAAATCTGTCCTGGAAAAAGTGCAGCCGGAATGCACCTTGAAGTGAGAACGGCTAGATTTTGTCTCACCAACTTCGGTCGTGTTGTAAGAAGGGACCATTCTCTGTAGAGGGATTCATGCTTGGTAAAGTGGAGGGTTAATGGAGGGTTAACGAAAAAGGGGAAGGCCCTCAACGAGATGGACTGACACATGGCTGCAATGATGGGCTGAGGTATAGCAAGGGTTCTGAGGCTGGCATAGGACTGGGCAGTGTTTCATTCTCTTGTACATATAGAGACATTATGAGTCATAGCCAACTTGACGACAACTAACAACAAGTAACCTACTTCTTATGCTTTTTCAATTATTCTAATGTATTATTTCAATCATTGCCATAGCAACCCTATTAGATAGGAACCATTATTAAATCTGCATTTGAAAGATTGCAGAAAATTGAGGCACACTAAATTGCCATGATCAGGGAGTTAGTGAGGAATAAGGAAGAGCCCAGGTTATCAGACCCTGGAATGCAACCTCTATGTATCTATTTATATTGCTATAAACAGATGCCATAACACTATGAGGACAAGAAGCAAAGCAACTCCACCCCTATGCATGATGACTTCTGAGTTCTATCAGAAAAAAGTTATGTTTTCTAAGGCTCAGAGAGTGCCCATATAAGCAGAGCATAACAGAGTACTAAGTCCTTAGTAGTATAGACAGCTTACAAGTTAATAGGAGAGAGTCTAATACTCCAGATCTCAATATTAGTTCACAAAATCTTGGCAGGGATGAATAGTGCTTTGAAACTATAAACACATTGCTCTATTAAACTGAAGGAGTTTCTATTCATTTATTTATTCAACATACATTGGGCATCTAGTTTGTGAAGATAGAACATAATGAGATATATAAGAGTACAAACTTGAAATATCTTACACTAAAGAGTCTAGTTTATGAGACAGAAAAAACAAGTGTCATACACAAGAGAACTGAAAACAAATGTCCACATGAAAATCATCACATAAAATGTTCATATTAGCATTATTCATAATAGTCAAAAAGTGGAAACAATTCATATGTCCTTTAATTGATGAGTAAGTAAATGTGGTGGTACATCCATATAACAGATTACATGGCCATACAAAGGGATATGACAAAAAGAATGACCCCTGAAATCATGCTAAATTAAAGAAGCCACACAAAAAAGGCCACCATGCATTATATGACTCCTTTTATATGAAATGTCTAGAACAGACAAATCCCTGTTGCTGTTATTATGTGCCATAGAGTCAGATCCAACTCATAGCGACCCTCCTTGGATTTCCAAGGCGGTATCAATAGGGAAGTAGATTGGCCAACCTTCCTTCTGAAGAGTGGCTGGTGGCTTTGAACCACCAGCCTTTTGGTTAGCCGTCAAGTGCCTTAGGCACTACGCCACCAGAGCTCGCAGACAAATCCATAGAGGAAGTAGATTAGTAGTTGTCAGGGGTTAAGGGAAGAAGGGGGTGTGACTGCTAATGGGTAGGGGTGTGACTGCGAATGGGTACAGGGTTTCTTTCTGGACTGATGACAATGTTCTGGAATTAGATTATAGTTGCACAATTCTGAATATACTGAAAATTAATGAATTGCATACTTTGAAAGGATAAAGTCTATGCTATGTGAATTATATCTCAATAAAAAGGGAAAGAATACTATATAAGAACATACATCAAATACCAAAATTCAATAAAATGAGCTTCATCTCGCTTTATTCTCAAGAAATTTTAGAGCTGACCATTTACTAAAAAAGACAGCTATGCATTTTCCTGTTTTAGCTCAAGAAACCAACAGAAAAATAAAATAAATCCTTGCTTATTTAGTGAGATAGATACAGAATTTCACAAGAAAAACTAAAGTTCTGCCATACCTGTGCTTTTTTTTCACAAAGTGTATACACAGTTTCCAAATTTGGATCATTGTGAAGTGGATGAGAATACATTCGATGCTCAAAAGCCTCTACTTTCTGGATGACTTTTTTCAATCCTTGATCTTGAATACCCATATCATCAATGGGGTCTAGTAAGGGAACACCATCAGGAAAACGTTTCTGAACTTCCTGAAATAAAGTATTTAAAATTCATTTTTCATCTAGTAGATTAACCTAAACAAGTATTTTCTTTCTACATACATGGACACAAAACTGTTTTTTATTATTTTTTTTTCTTTCTGCCATTTATCTTTAAAACTTTTTTTATAATGACTATGCTATGATTTACTGATATAGAGACGTATACTAATAAAACTAGTATATTATATATTTCAATAGTTCTGGATATGGCACAACTTACTGGTAAACCCATTATTGCATATTTAGGTCCCTGTAACTTTTTTCCTTCACTACAACTCCTGTGTAAATTGTTTCCAGAGTTCAGATTATTTCCTTGGAACACATTCCTAGGGAAGGCAATACTGAGTCTAAAGACAGAAACTTTTTTAAGGGTCCTTATCTCTCATTTTTAAAAAATGTATGTATGACTAACTATTTGGGCATGTGAATTCAGCTCACTTATAAGCTGGTATCCTCTAGGGACATTTTTAGGTCTTGGATAGGCCTTAAAAGTAGGGGTAGATAGTTGGATAGAGAGTGGAGGAGCACATTAAGAATAAAGTAACGTGAATTCAAGGGTTCAAAGACATGTGAACAATGGGAATAATGTAAGCTGTGTCAAGAGACTGATGTCTTAAAAGTGCCTTTTTTGTTTTTTTTAATACTTATTTTCATTCATAATAGAACAAACATATTTAGCATATAATAGTGAAAATAAATAGTCCATGGTTTCCTTTGTTGAATCCCCCTTTATTAACTTACTTTATCAGTATCTTCAAAGAGAGGGCAATTAACATGTAGATCTGCTAACACTATTTTTATTAAAAAGGACTGCCACTATTGGTAAAGTTTATAAATACTGTTAAGTATTTCTGAATGGAAAAGAAAAATGTATTTAAAAGCATTTCAGATATCTCTTTATAAACCCTACTATTTACATATAATTTATAAAGTAACACACATACCTGTATTGATTTTAAAACACTCTGCCTATTGTCCACTGGTCGAAGATCTTTAGGAATGTAAAGCCTAACACTGCTGATAGCAGCGAGGAGATGCACCAAAACTGGAACAACCTACCAATAAAAAGTTACATAAAATTACAATTAAAAGTATACTGCTATTTCTAGTTCCAGCCAAACAAAAGACAGGCATATGAGCTGAATGTTTACATTAGACAGATCCACTCCTTGGAGAGATTAATCATGGGAGAATAGAAGGGCTGTGTATGCACAGGAAGACAGCTCGGGGAACAGCAGTAGATGGGAGGGAAGAACACAGGGAAGAGCTAACTAACTATGGGGAGGATGTGGAGGGGGAGCTGTTGCATTGTGGGAAATTGTAGTCAATGTCATGAGACAAAGCGTATGTGAGCTGCTGCATGGTAAGTGAATTTGCTCCGTAAACTTTCACCCAAATCACAATTAGAAAAAAAAGGACATTGCCATTTCTAAGTTTAAGGATCCTTAAAAGGAAGCTGCGTTTACAATATGTGGCACTACGTCATGCTGTGGTGGCTTATATACCACCACTATTTCAAATACTAGTGGGGTTACCTATAGTAGGTAGGCTTTAGCAGAGCTTCTGGCATAAAATAGACTAGGAAGAAAGGCCTGGCAATCTACTTCCAAAAATTAGCCAATAAATACCCTATGGACCACAGACTATTGTTCAACATTTTAACTTGCTAACTTTGGATGTGTCATCAGAAAGGACTTCCTATTTGGTAAACTAGAGAGTAAAGGTGAGGGAAATCCTTAATGAGACTGAGAAACAATGGTCGTGACAGTGGACTCAACAGAAAAACGGTCACAAAGATGGCACAGGATCAGGCAACATTTTATTTTATCACACACGGGGTCGCCATGAGTTACAGCCAAAGTGACAGCAATTAACAGTATTTTAAAAACTCCAACATATCCCTGGGAATCTACAAGGCTATGCAAATATACAGGGCTGTGTGCATACACAGGAAATATGTGAGAAGGCTATAAATTCACACCCCTGCTTAATTTGAGACTATGTGCCGGTAGGAAGTGAAAGCTAAGGGGAAGAAGTCAACCGTCTGGCTAAATGCTAAAGACATGTTCCAGAGTACAAACAGAGAACCTCAGGAAAAGACAGGGAGACTTATTGGTTCCACATATTTAAGGGAATCTATGTCCACTCACCGGAGTCCCTGGGTGCTGTAAACAATTACGGTGCTCTTGGCAGCTAATCAAAAGGATAGCATCTACTCAGAAGTGCCTCAGAAGAAAAGCTTGGCAATCTATTTCCAAAAATCAGACACTGAGAATCCTATGGCGCATAGTTCTACTCTTGACACACATGGAGCTACTGAGTCAGAACGGACATTATGGCAACTGGTAGGTCCAAATGGAGCTCTGAAAGCACAGTGCCTACGGCATTTGACTGCTAACCAAAAGGTTGACAGTTCAAACCCACTAGCCGCCCCATGTAAGGAAGATAGGGCAATCTATTTCCATAAAGATTTACCACCTCGGAAACACAATTGGGGTCCACGAGAGCCAAAATATGATCTTGAATATATCCCTCCTGAATTTAGAGATCATCTAAAGAATAGATTTGATGCATTGAACACCAGTGACCGAA
>NW_006921709.1:8079636-8085286 GCF_000298275.1 Orycteropus afer afer
GGAGATGGATTGATACAGTGGCTGCGATGATGGGCTCGAGTATAGCAGGGATTGTGGGGCTGGTGCGGGATCGGGCAGTGTTTCGTTCTGCTGTGCATAGGGTCGCTATGAGTCGGAAACAACTCGACGGCACTTAACAACAACAACAACAACAACATGACATGGAATGAACTCAGTGGCAGCGGAGTTTGTTGTTTTTTTTGGTTTGGTATGTGCAGTCGTTAGCTGACTGACTACTCAACAATGAAGCAAAAGCTTCAGTGGCTATACATAACAAAGAAAATAGAATTTACAGATGCTTTTTCAGAGAAGTCACTAAACAAGTAACAACAAATCCAAGAGTGAGTGAATCTTATTTCAAGAGTTTCCACATTGTATGACTTTAAATGACTGATTTTCAAAGAAAATTTCAAGATCATAAAGAAGTAAGAAAGTACTAACTACCTACAAATAGGAAAAAAGCTGTCAAAGGAAACTGCTCCTAAGAAAGTCAGACACTGGACTTACTACACAAAGACTTTAAATCAGCTATTTAAAAAGTTTCTGATCAAAATGATCTGATTTAAATTTGCACAAGTATACTTTCCACGCAAGATTTTTTTTAATCTAATGTTGAATGCACCTTCCTTACCTAGATCAACAAAAACCATTTAGTATTACTTATCAAGACTCTGGAATTATGATTTTCATTTCCTAACGATATTTGAGTCTAATTTAATGGCTATGAACAAGTTTGTAAAAGGGGCAATGTCAGACACATTTGAAAAAGGTCAATATGGAATCACAAACAGTCAGAGGATGGGAAAAGTGATTATGGAAACCCCACTTCCAGGACACATCATACAAAGGAAATCTGGTTCAACCCATAAAATGAATGGTGCTATATAATCTTTGTAGCTTAGAGTTGAGTTTCCCCATGAAACTTCCCTACATCTAGGACTCCTAACACAAACAATATAATGTGCATATTCTTTTTCTTAAGGTAAGTCCTCTTCTCTGTTTTTATGCTTTTGCCATAAACAGAAGAGTTCTTTTTAAAGAGAGGTGTTTCATGCTCTCTCTACATCACATCCTTTGCTGAGAATGCCAGTATTATCTCAAACAACTCCAACATTTCCACAAGTTTGCTCAAATCTCAGTACTTCCTTTGTAGAGCTTTTTCTGCTTACTTTCACTTACCCTCTCCTCCCATACCCCCTGTTCTGGGCAGTTGGAGGTTCTGTCTTTGATGGTCTACTACCTTTTCAAGCACAAAGTGCTTTCTTATTGAGCTGTAAGCCCCTTCAAGGCAGAGACTATATTGTTGTTGTGTTGTTGTTGTTTGCCATCAAGTCGGCCCCGACTCATAGCGACCCCTCCTTGGGTTTCCAAGGCAGTATCACTACGGAAGTAGGATTGCCCAACCTTCCTTCCGAGGAGTGGCTGGTGGGTTTTGAACTGCCAGCCTTCTGGTTAGCAATCAAGTGCCTTAGCCACTATGCTACCAGAGCTCCCATGAGACTATATATATATTAATTTCATATTCATGTTAAAAACTCTGTGTCTTAATTTCCTTAGCACTGTAGGCTAAAGAACGAAGAAAAAATGCTATAGCAGCAGAGGAAAGGCACTTACTTTGTCCAGGTTCAGAGAAGACTTCCCTGGAAAGGCTGTGTGTTGAAGTGAACCATATCATGATTAAGTACTACAAAGCTTCTGAGTATGAATAAGTAAAATGAGTACAACTACTGTGCTTAATGTTGCTCTAGAATAGGGACATCAAAAGGCAGATTTCACCTAAAATGTTAACTCCAATTATCAAGCATAGCTGCCTACAGCATTCCCTTGCAAAAGTGATTTAAGCTTTCCTGTGAAAGAGGATCATGATTTATGATCAGTGTCTACCGTGAGTGAGAATGTTGGAATGTGTACCATAAATGTACCATTCCAGATTATAATAACTTCTAAGGTCCACTTAGGTACAATGATTATATGGCCAATTTTAAGAGTTTTAGCCTCACAGTTAAGCAGATAATCTGTAAAATACATGTTAGGAAAAAGACAAGTTTCACTTAGTGGTAGAATTCTGGAGGCTAAGAAATTAGAAGACTGATGAACACAAACAAAAAGCTGGTGGGGGGGTGGTAAAAATTTTAAGTATTTACACTTTAAAATTTTTTGTTTGTTTTACATGACGCTTGGTAGGGTACAAGATCAATGGAAACCAGGAAGAACTTCAAAAAGATGGAGTGACAGTGGCTATAAAAATAGGCTCAAGCACAGCAACAACTGTGAGGCTGGTGTAGGACTGGGCAGTGTTTCCTTCTGTGGGCCACAGAGTAACTATGATTCAGAACCAACTGGATAGCACCTAACAACAACAACAAAGACACTTTAAATGCTATTTTTAAATGATAATGAACTATTCTTTTAAATATGGCAAATCCCTAATTCTTCATTTATTGATCCAACAAAGCAGCCTGTCAGGTTTTTCTTTTTAAATAACAAAACTCATTTTAACAAATATCATTACAATGTATACTTTGCAAAACATCTAGCCAAAAGGCCCTATATTTAAAACTATATTTTCAAATTTCAGCATATGATTTTATAAAATAAAAAATCTTTAAATTTCAGTAGGACTTTCACTAAATGATTAGAATCTCTGTAATAAGGTTTCACATACAACTATTTTATTTATACTACTATAAAAATCCAACATCATGATAAATGCAGGAAAAAACTTAAGTTACCAATAATTTCATTCTACTTGAATCAACAATGTCTGTAAAAACATCAGTCAGGAAATCAAATGCCATATTGCACTGGACAAATCTGCTCCAAAAGACTGCTATGAACTTTTCCAATGTAAACAGTCACTGTAATTGGGACTCTCATACACTGCTAGTGGGACTGTAAAATGGTACAACCACTATGCAAAGCAGTATGGCAATTCCTTTAAAAGTTGGAATTAGAAATACCATTTGAACCAGCCATTCCATTACTAGGTATATATCTTACAGAAGTGAGAGTCAGGACAAGAACACATATAGGCATACCCATGTTCATTGCAGCACTATATACAACAGCCAAAAGACAGAAAAAACCTAGGTGTCCATCAAATGAGGAATGGATAACCAAACTATGGTACACGCACATAATGGAACACTATGCAACCCTAAAGAATAACACAGAATCTGCAAAACACCACATAATGTGAACTTGGAGGACATAATGCTGAGTGAAATAAATCAATCACAGAAGAACAAATTTTGTATTAGTCCATTATTGTAAAAAGTTGAGGAAAGGTTTATATATGGAAGGATGTTTTCTTTGTTGGTTACTAGGGTGGGAGGGGAGGGGAAGGAACACTGTTACATAGGTAGAGAAAAGAATTGATTTGGGTGAGGAAAGGGCAATGTACCAAATGTGAGTGATCAACATCGTGGCACTAAGGAAGAGGAAGACATAGAGAGGTACATGGGAGGTACAGACAACAAAGATGAACCCTTTTCTACATACAGTACTCTGTTGTCAGTGAAGGCAAACATGGATATACAGGTAGAAAGACTGGTGGATAGGCTGAACTATTACGTATGTCCATGCAGAGGAGTGTCCCCAAGATCATGTGTAGGGTTGGCTGACAATGTTTCTAAAACTGTACTGGTATGTACTGTAAGAATTGCAAGGTGTAAAGTACAGCCCTGGTAGCGTAGTGCCTAAGACACTTGATGGCTAACCAGAAGGATGGCAGTTCAAACTCATCAGTCACTCCTTGGAAGGAAGGTTGGGCAACCTACTTTTGAAGTGATACCACCGTGGAAACCCAAGGAGGGGTCACTATGAATTGGGTAAGACTTGACAGCACATAACAACAACATAGTAGAGCTGGCAAGGGACAAGGCTGTAGTTACTTCATGGACACACTCAGAGGGAGCAAGCAGCTGTACCTGTGGGCTCAGGACCATAGTCTCAGGGGACATCAAGCTCAATTGGCGTAACATGCTATACAAAACATTGTTCCACCTTGTACTTTGGGAGTAACAACTGGGATCTTAAAAGCTTGCATGCAGCCACCCAGAGGCAACGATTGGTCTCTCCTCATCCAGAGCAAAGAAGAATGAAGAAAAGCAAAGATTCATGGAAACAATTAGTCCAAGTGACTGGTACACCATGAGATCCTCAGCCTATACAATTGTGAGACCAGAAGAGTTAGATGGTGACCAGCTACCACTGTCAACCACTTGAAGGGGGATCTATGTAGGACATCCTGGCTAGAGTGGGAGAACAATGTGGAACAAAACTCAAAATCATTTGGGAAAAAAAAAGGGGAACAGGTTTGTTGGTCTGATAGAGCCTGATGGAAACACTGAGACTATAGCCCTAGTTGCCCTTCAGGTCTGGAATTGAAAGCACAACTGTGGCTTCCAGCCAAACAAAAGGCAGGCATAAAAGGTGAACATTTACAATAGGGAGATACACTCCTTAGAGAGAACAAATATGAAAGAATAGAAGGGTTGTGTATGCACAGGGACACAGTTCAGAGGGCAGGAATGCATGCACAAGACACAGGGAAGAGGTCACTATAGGGAGTAAGTGGGAGGAGAGCTGTTGCATTATGGTAAATTGTGGTCAATGTCATGAGACAAAGTATATGTGAATTGCTGTATGGAAAGTGAATTTGCGATGTAAACTATCACCCAACTAACAATTAAAAAAAAAAAAAAAAAGAGTCACTGTGCTGATGAAAAAGTGCTCCTTATATAAACCATGGGCTTCTGAATCCCTTTATATGCATGCAAAAGCTAAACAATGAAAAAGGGACACAGAAGAAGAAATGATACATTCAAACTGTGATATTGCTGAAGAATACTGAATACACTAGGGACTGCCAGAAGAATGAACAAATTAATCTTAGAAAAAGTACAACCAGAATGCTACTTACAAGTGTGGATGGTGAGATGTAGGCTCTCTTACTCTGGACACATCATACGAAAGAGAGTCAGTGAAAATGAGGGAAATACTCCTTGACAACAAATGACACAATAGCCACAACAGACTCAAACACAGCAATGAACATGAAGATGGCAAAAGATTGGACAAGATTTGACACCATGAGTTGGAGCTGATTCAATGACAGCTAACAACTATAAAATCAGATGAAATGCAGGAGAATGGAGTATCTCATGTACCAAATGCCTGCAACTAGTTAAAGGCATATATAAATTAAACTATTTTAACTAAAGAAATTACAGTAGAAAAATTTTCATTATTCAAATAATGCATCAAGGGGTGAGGTGAAGATGGCAGACTAGGCAGAAAGACTGCACAGACCCTCTTCAACAAAGAAAAGGGAAACCAATTAACAGAGACACAGAAGAAAATCTTGGACCCCTGAGCCTTGAAGAGCAGGATATAGAAGCAGATTAAACCCCCAACTAGCAGGAGAATTTGCGTGAAAATACCAAAAAAGGACACATATGGCATAGGGAGCTATGGTCTCTCTGCAATCCTGAGCACTCCTTGGCAGCACAGGCACCTTGGACATTCCCGAGTGGTGGTAGGACCTAAGAATTAACCTAAAAATCAGCCCTGCTAGCCAGGGAATGCACAGAAGACTGCTCTGGTGGCTGGGGAATAAACGGAGAAGGTGAAGAGAAAGGTGGGCTGA
>NW_006921709.1:8097953-8099613 GCF_000298275.1 Orycteropus afer afer
TGGCTTTTAATCCCCTTTCTCCTGCTCTTCCCGCTTGCTACTTTGGGCATCCCTGAGTTGTCTCTCCTCACCTGTAACCCTGGGGCTGACTGAAAGTACTATGGACTGCTAAAAGAACTAACAAATCTGTCCTGGAAGAAGTGCAGCCGGGCTTTCCTTATTTTACACCACGCTCTATGCATAATTTGTTATGATCTACATAATCAAATGGTTTTGCATAGTCAATGAAACATAAGTAAACATCTCTCTGGTATTCTCTGCTTTCAGCCAAGATCCCTCTGACATTAGCAAAGATACCCCTTGTTCCACGTTCTATTCTGTATCCAGCTTGAATTTCTGGCCGTTCCCTGCCAAAGTATGGCCGCAACCACTTTTTAATTATCTTCAGCAAAAATTGAATTCATAACTGCTCTTGATAAACATCAAAATACCTTGAAAACTTCCCATTTAGAAATGATGCAAGTATGTTTATTATGATCACACATAAGAAGTCTAATAACTGTAAATATTTCACAAAATATCTGAACTGTGATTGTTTTGGTTACCTAGTACCGCCCTGACAGGAATATACCACAAATGTGGATGGCCTTAACAAACAGGAGTTTATTCTTAAAATTTGGAGGCTTTAAGTCCAAGTTCAAAGTGCCAAGCTCTAGGGGCTGGGTGAAAGCCCCTCAATCTTGGGGTCCAGCTCTGTCTCCTGCTCCTGGCCCACTGGAGCTAGAGGCATTTCTTCACTCAGACAGTTGGCTGCTGGCTGCTGAGGCTGAGAAACCCCAAGGTTGACAAGTGAAAAGGCACAGTGCTGATATTACCAAACTACATGGCAGGCCATTAACTTAAGTCCATTGTAAGTCCCAGGGTTGGCAGCGCATAGCAGGCTGCTGAGCATTGACACGGCTACATGCAGAGTCTAAGCTTGCCATATGCTAGAGACCATTTCCAAGGTGGCTCCTTATATACGGGAAGCAGACCGCATACCCAAAGACAGCTACTCAGCTGCTCACAGTAGATCCCACTATGGAGTTGATTACCAGTCTCATCATGGGGAATACTACATCCAGCTGCCCAGCCACTCAACTAGGCCCAGCCAAGTTGACATAGAAGCTTAACTACCATAATGATGGAGAAAATTAAAGTACAAACTTGCATCTCTCCTTTCTCATCAGGTTTAGCTGGTTTTGCAGCCTCAGTAGCTGAATTCTTCAAGCTCTCTTTGCTGCAACGCAGAAGTACTTCTACTACATATAAAGGATCCAGTTCACCAGAATTAGGCTAGGGAAACAAAATAAAAGCAATTAGTTCATTAATTTTTAAAACTTGGCCCCACATATATACTGGGACTATATTCTCAGCATTTAGGACTATGCCTAGCAAACAGTGTGCAGTAAATGTTTATTTCATAAAGTAAAGGCATCCCCTCTGCATTCTTCAAAATGCTCCACTAGATAAGAAAATACAGAATTCTAATTTAAAAGTATGACCATTCAGAAATTATCAAGTGTGATATAAAATACTACTTTTGTCTCTAATGATTAGTTCATAATTCTGTTTAATGTCAAACCAAAATGTGACAAAGAAATTAAATGATCAGTATGAGAAAATGGGAGCTCTGGTAGCATAGTGGCTAAGACACTTGCCTGCTAACCAGACGGCTGGC
>NW_006921709.1:8099808-8121450 GCF_000298275.1 Orycteropus afer afer
ACTTTTTTTATTAATTGATAAAACCATGATTCTCAAGATCTAAGGATTAATGTCTACTTCACTATGATAATTTCTGTATGAGAACTATGTCTTTCAAACAGTAATAGAAGACCAACAGTACTGAAATATCATCAAATTATACTGTGAAAACCCTCTAATGTAGCATTACATGAAAATTTGCTGTTGAAACTATTTGATATCATAAAATTTTTCTCAGTTTTTCCAGTTCTGTACTCTCTGAAGTCTAGTCCACAAACTGATTTTTTACATACCAGAAAATAGTTATATGTTCTATCTGGCCTTCCAGTGACTGTCGTAGCCTAAATTCTTCTAATTTTTGTTCACCAGTCCTAATTTTTTAAGGTCTTAATCACATAATTTATAGTTTCTTCTCCCAATTTTCCTTTATTCTTTATAAAATGTGGCCAATTTTCTACTATAAATTTAAATTTCAAATTAAAACATTTTTTTATATTCCTAAGAAATGTAAATTTTTCTCTAGAAGGCCTCAAACTATTTTCTTCTTCTGTCTATACTCTCTCTCTGCCTTTGGCAAACTCTATTGGCCACAAAAATCTTTGAATTCATATTCTGACCTAGATTCCATTATCAACAAAAACACAATTCTCATTTTTTGTGAACAGACAAATGTAAGCAGCTTTTTGGGAAAATGAGCTATACCATCACTTTAAACAGAAAAAAAATGAATGTTTCCTGTCTATTCTCCATCTCATTTTTGCCTAAAAGAACTCACATCAATTAAGCACTATTTCGGTCCAATGATTATAGATCAATGTTGTTGTTGTGTGCCGTCGAGTCGGACCCGACCCATAGAGACCCCTCCTTGGGTTGCCGAGGCAGTATCACTACGGAAGTAGATTGCCCAACCTTCCTTCCGAGGAGTGGCTGATGGGTTTGAACCGCCAGCCTTCTGGTTAGCAGTCAATTGTCTTAGGCACTATGCTACCAGAGCTCCCTACAGGGATATAATTTTTCTTCTCTAATAAACTGAGATTGACTTCCACCATGATAGCATAAGGAGCTCTGTGGACTTGCTCTCCAGCAAAACTGGAGAGAACGCTAAACAAAGCAAAAACTTAGTTCTCCAGAAATGGTTCTAAGGCTATAAAGCAAATAAAGGAAGATCTAGTGAATAAAATGAAAAACAGTGGAAGTGTATGGTATTTGAACAAAGACTGCTTTCTCCCAGCTTACTTTTCAACAACACAGAAACTCTACTTCAGACTGGTAAACCAAAAAAACACAGGGATTCCTCTCCTCACAGCTTCCAGCTGTAGGCCTATGTTCCCAGGAGGAGAAAGATGTTGGCTCTCTCAACTACCTGTTGCTGAAGCTAAATTCTGGGCAACTGAGGAAGGGGAGATGAGGAATTCCTTCTACTTAGCCTCTATCTTGAGCACAGTGCTGCTGAGAATACTAGGGCCCAGATCAACCTCGTCCTGCTCATAAGGCTATAGTTTCATGCTGAAAAAGGCAAGCCAAGATGATTTATGGCTACTATCCTCACCCTCTAGCTAGCACTCATATGCAAAAGCAAGGGTGTCACTCATAGAAAAGCAAGATCTTTCTTCTGAATCTGTCTAGAAGCTCTGCCAAAACCTGTTAAGCATCATAGCAACTGGAATGGGCACTAGCCATGGCTCAACCAACAATATCCATGCAATCTTAGTCAAGTCTAACATTTCAAACTTTATCATCATTAAAAGAAGGGATAGAATGGAGAGGAAAACTTTCAATCCAGCTTAGTAAAGTACAGTTAGAGTCAATACAATCATCCTACATCTATCTATCCACACTTGGAACAATATCACCATGTAAATGGTCCCTTTAATTTCCCACAAGTACTGTCAAGTCTAGCTCCTCAGTCTACTCTATCTGAACTCATTCTCTTCTCTACTTCCTTCTGGACCTCATCCAAATATGAATTAGCAGTCTCCTTAACTGACCTACCTGACTCTACTAAATTACTTCCTTCCAATATTCTTCACATACCATCATCAGGGCAATTAAAAACTCTGAGCAGGTTGAAAACAAACAAGCAAGCAAATAATACAACTAACCTTCCGTGGCTTGCCAACACTCTCAAATGTTTTGATACAACTCTAATTTAATTTAAAACCTCTATTTTATTATTGACTCTTCCATGATTATCTCCAATACCTTTCTTTTATGATGTTATTACTTTCCCTTCAAAAGAAATGTTCTATGAGTGCTGCATACCACTGTTCCTCTACCAATGAATGTCTATCAAATGAAATTTTACTTATTTTTGAGAAAATTCAGTTTAAAATTTTAAGTTCTAAGATTCCAAATATAATAATTCACAGTTTCTTCTTCCTCTGTGCTCCAAATGTACTTTGCTTATATCTTTACCACGGCATTTATTGCATTCTGCCATCTTTCTCATTATCTGGCTGGCCACACTATCCACACCAAATGAGCAGGTACAAGGATGTGGTGTCTGTGGCCAATGAATGCTTGATGAATTGGAATCAAATGAGATAATGTATGATAATACTACAGAAAAAATCTTGTAAATTAATAATTACTAACAAAGATGATAATTTATCAAAATGGTAGTAAAAACTTAAATATCCTTCAGGAGTTCCTTGGTGAGATTAATCATATATGTAAGTCAGAATCTCACAAAACTAAACTCTTAATCGTTTCTCCATAACAAACAGCTTCAACATATTTCAGAGCTAATTTTAAATCTCAAAGCTTAATTACTAATTGTCCCTATACATAGTTGGGATAACAACAGGACAACAAAACCCTGAAACCTTAAAAGAATGTATATATCATCTTATGCAGACCTCTCATTTTAAAAATACAGAGAAACAGGCATACAGACATAAAGCATCTTCCCTGAGGAGTGTACATATTGGCAGATAATGGGTTGGTACCTATTGCAGTTAAAGACAATATAACAAGCAGTATGGTTGATTTAATTTCAAAATAATGATTTTTCTAACAAATTAAAATAATTCTTGATTTTACATATAATCTTATTTCCAAAGCACTAATGATGTAATCAACTTTATTATTACTTTCATTTAAAGTAAAAAAGACCTCCTAATTTCTTTTCTTCAAGTCTCTTATATCTAAATCAAAATTCCAATTTTCAGTGGCGGAGCTGATTTTTTTAACATTCAATTTAAACAATAAAGTTATAAAAGCGACTGATGAACTCAGAGAAGAAATGCAAATTTCTCACAAAATTAACTTTTTTTTCTTGTTGTTGCTGAAAAACTAACCACACCACTTTACAAACACAATTTAAGATTACATTAAAAATTAATCTTATAATAGACTGTTTTACAGCTTGTCTTAAGGTACTACTATTTCTACTTTGGGGAATGTCATGAATTGGGAAATAAAAAATTCCACTACAACTTATATATAATTCTAATTCAATGTTTACCTTAACATTTGACTTTTTTGAGAAATTTACCACTACTCCCCAGCCAAAGTCATCTCCTTCATTCTTAACCTGTAAAGAAAGCAATTTCATAATAGTTTCTATCCAAAAGGCATCTATAAAGACAGTACTATTAAGAAAACTTTGAGTTCCTCATTTCTAGTAAGATATTTTTGAAAAATCAGAGCTAAAATTAAGGAAAAATATATTAACCTTAATTTAAAAAAATGCATTATTTTCTAGTAAGCCACTAGAACAGAAATAATGGGAATTTCTCAATTGGCAAACAATGGGAAAAATGACATGGTATATTTTTCAATGTTCTGAGAATATTCAAGTGTCTTATATCAAATGAATTCACCTAGGATATACAACTATCTCATTTTAATATAACATTTCATACACATAAAGACTCTCCATATGTTGTGGCTGTTGTTAAGTGCCATCAAGTCATCTCTGACTCATAGTGACCCTATGCACAGCAGAATGAAACACCACCCGGTCATGAGCCAACTCTACGATCCCTGCTATACTTGAGCCCACTACCGCCAACACCGTGTCAATCCACCTCGTTGAGGGCGTTCCCCTCTTTCATCGACCCTCCATCTTACCAAGCATGACATCCTCCTCCAGAGAATGGTCTCTTCTGACAACATGACCAAAGTATATGAAACGAAGTCTGGCCATTCTCGCTTCCAAGGACCATTCTGGCTGCACTTCCTCCAGGACAGACCTATTAGTTCTTTTAACAGTCCCTGGTACTTTCAGCATTCTTTGCCAACACCACAGGTCAAAAGTATCAACTTTGTGATACTATCTTCTTTGGTGTTCCTTATTCACTGTCTGGCATTCAAATGCATATGCGGTGACTGAAAATACCATGGCTTATGTCAGGCACACCTTAGTCCTCAAGGAGACATCTTTGCTCTTCAGCACTGGAAAGAAGTCCTTTGAAGCCAATTTACTAAGTGCTGTATATCATCTGATGTCCTGACTGCTGCTTCCATTGGAATTGCCTGTAGAACCAACCAATGTGAAATCTTTGACAATTTCAATCTTTTCTCCATTTATCATAATGCTGCTTATAGGACCAGTTGTGAGGATTTTTGTTTTCTTTATAGTGAGATGTAATCCATACTGCAGACTGTATTCTTCAATCTTCATCAGTAAGTACTTCAAGTCATCATCACTTTCAGCAAGCAAAGTTGTGTTGTCAGCATATCTCAGGTTGTTAATGATTCTTCCTGCAATCCTCATGCCATGTTCTTCATATAGTCCAGCTTCTTGGATTATTTATTCAGCATACAGATTGACTAAGTATTGTGAAAGAATATAACCCAGACACACTCCCTTCTTGATTTTAAACCATGCAGTGTTCCCTTTTTCTGTTTGAACGACAGCCTCCTAGTCTATGTAGAGGTTCCTCATGAGTACAATTAACTGTTCTGGAATTCCCATTCTTCTCAATGTTATCCACAATTTGTTACGATCCACACAATCAAATGCTTTTGCATAGTCAATAAAACACAAGTAAACATCTTTCTGGTATTCTTTGCTTTTAGCCAAGATCAATCTGACATCAGCAATGATATCCCTTATGCCACAATCCTCTTTTGAATCCAGCCTGCACCTCTGGAAGTTCTCTGTCAATATACTGCTGCAACCATTTTTGAATTATCTTCAGTAAGATTTTCCTTGCATGTGACATTAATGATATTGTTCAGTAATTTCCACATTTTGTGGGATCACTTTTCTTTGGAATGGGTACAAATATGGATCTCTTTCAGTAAACTGGCCAGGTAGTTGTCTTCTAAATCTCTTGGCATAACTGAGTGAGTGCCTCCAGCGGGGCATCCATTTGTTGAAACATGTCAATAGAATTGTGTCAATTCCTGAAGCCTTTTTCTTCACCAATTCCCTAAACGCAGCTTTCACCTCTTTCCTCAGTACATTGGTTCTTGAACATATGCCACCTCCTGAAACGGATGAAGATAGACCAGTTCTTTTTGGTGTAGTGACTCTGTGTATTCCTTCCATCTTCTTTTGATGTTCCCTGCATCATTCAATATTTTGACCATAGAATCTTTCAATATTGCAACTCAAGGCTTAAATTTTCTCCTCAGTTCTTTCAGCTTGAGAAATGCTGAGCATGTTCTCCCTTCTGGTTTTCTAACTCCAGGCCTTTGCACATTTCATTATAGTCATTGGCTTTGTCTGCTCTACCTGCTCTTTGAAATCTTCTGTTCAGCTCTTTGATCTTGTCATTTCTTCCATTTGCTTTAGCTATTCTCCGCTCAAGGGCAAGTTTCAGAGTCTCTTCTGACATCCAATTGGTCTTTTCTTTCTTTCTTGTCTTTTTAATGACTTCTTGCTTTCTTCATGGATGATGCTCTTGATGTTATCTCATAATTCTTCTAGTTTTCAGTCACTGGTGTTCAATGCATCAAATCTATTCTTTAGATGGTCTCTAAATTCAGAAAGGATATATATTCAAGATCATATTTTGGCTCTCGTGGACTTGTTTTAATTGTCTTCAACTTCAAGTTAAACTGCATATGGGCAGTTGATGGTCTGTTCCAAAACAGGCTCCTGGTCTTGTTTTGGCTAAAGATATTGAGCTTTTCCATCTCCTCTTGCCACAGATGTAGTCAATCTGATTCCTGTGTACTCCATAAGGCGAAGTCCATGTGTATAGCCACCGTTTGCATTGTTGAAAAAAAGTTATTTGCAATGAATTAAGTCGTTAGTCTTGCAAAATTCTATCATGAGATCTCCAGCATTATTTTTGTCACCAAGGCCAAATTTTCCAATTACTGGTGATTCTTCTGTGTTTCTAACTTTTGCATTCCAATCACCAGTGATAAGCAACACATCTTGATTTCCTCATCTTTTGCTTTGGTGGTTGGTGCATAAATTTGAGTAATAGTCATATTAAGTAGTCTTCCTTGTAGGCATGTGGATATTATCCTATCACTGACAGCACTGTACTTCACGACAGATTTTGAAATATCTTTTGTGATGATGAATGCCATGCCATTCCTCTTCAAACTGTCATTCCCGGCATAGTAGATCATATGGTTTTCTGAGTCAAAATGGCCAAAATCTATCCATTTCAGCTCACCAATGCCTAGGATATCAATCTTTATGCGTTCCATTTCATTTTTGACAACTTCCAACTTCCTTGATTCATAACTTCGTACATTCCATGTTCTGATGATTAATGGATGTTTGCAGCTGTTTCTCTTCAATTTGAGTCATGCCATGTCAGCACATAGAGGTTCAGAAAGACTTACTTTATCCATATCATTAAGGTTGGTTCTACTCTAATGAGGCAGCTCTTTTCTAGTACTTTTTTAGTGCCTTCCAACCCAAGGGGCTAGTCTTCCTGCACTGTGTTGGACAACATTTCCAACCTATTCATAAAGTTGCACAGCAATGTATCAGACAGTGTTTCTCTGCTTTTCATAAGGTTTTCCCTAACCAAGTTATTGAGAAATGGATAGCCTCCCTCCTTCTTCCTAGTCTGTCTTAGTCCATAAGCTGTGTTGAAACCTGTGCACCATGTACACCTCTACTGGCATCTAAAATACCAGCTGCACAGCCTCAAGCCTCACAGCAACATACAAGCTTCACAGGATAACAAACTGACAGACAAGTTTGTCTCCCTCAGCTGTTGGAAACCTCTGCACCCTCCTTTTACCTAATTCCTACCTGAAACCTGCCACTCTGTGGTCCCAGGCCGCTCCTGGTCCCTCCCTTTCCTGGCTCTAGAGTGCTTGGAGCCTAGCCTTGCCTCCCGCCCCTTTTAACCTGGATATTCTGCCGCTCTTGGGGTCTCCAAGGCAGTTCCTGGTCCCTCCCTCTCCTGGCTCTAATTCCAAAACTGTCACCTTCAATTTATATCGCAAAGAATGAAAACCAGTAGTGATTAAATGCTTTCACATAATTCCCTTAACCAGTGCCATGTGAAACAAGTGAAGAAATATAATACAGCAGGAAGCAATTTATCAAGATAAAAATATTAGAATCATTATCCAAAATACATTTTTAAGTATTAAAATAGCCAAATATTTTATGAAGAAACTATGACATACCTTTACCAAACGACCTGGTTGTAGAAATGGTAAACAGTATTTTGGTTTATGTACATATTCTTCAATTTCTTTACCCAATTTTGCAAGCTGTTGTCTGATCTTATAATAGATGACTACACTTTCTTCATTGGGAATTACTATTTTATTGTACTGTTCTTCTGAATTCTTTACCTCTGTAAATAAACAAATGTACCGTCTCAAAAGATTATATACTCTATGCAAATTATACGCAAGATTTATCTATTGTTTTCATACTATAATTGTCAGTTTGCATAAATTACATGTGACATTTTGACGAAGTCTTTAAGAGATGTGGTAATTTAAATTAATTAAATTTAAATAAAATAAAAAATTTAGACACATTAGCCACATCTCAAATGCTCTATATTCACACGTGGCTAGTACCAACTGTACTAGATAGGAGACAGAGAATATTTCCAACATTGTAGAAAGTTATATTGGAGAGGGTTATTTCAGACCTTTTAAGTAATATGCTGGAGGAGCTCTGCTAGCATAGTGCCTAAGACACTTGACTGCTAACCAGAGGCTGGCGGTTCAAACCCACGAGCCACTCTTTAGAAGAAAGGTTGGGCAATCTACTTCCATAGTGACACCACTTCAAAAACCCAAGGAGGGGTTGCTATGACTCAGGTCCAACTTGACAGCACATAACAACAACAACAAATAATATGCTAAGGAGCTCTGGTGGTGTAGTGCCTAAGGCATTTGACTGCTAACCAGAAGGTTGGTGGTTCAAAACCACCAGCCACTCCGCAGAAAGAAAACTGGGTAGTGTATTTCCATAGAGATTTACTGCCTCAGAAACCCAAAGATGGTTCTTAGGAGTCAGAATCAACTTGATGGCAGTAAGTTTGGTTTGGTTCTGGAAGTAATATGCTACCTAACTCTCAGCAAAAAATTTGGTTTGCTCATATTATCAGGATTCCAATACACTTGGGACCAGGTCTCTAAAACTTTCCCAACAAAATCAAAAGACAATCCACAGGCTTGGAAAAAATCTTTAAAAATGATATAGCTGATAAAGATCTAATCTCTAAAATTCACAGAAAATTTCAGAAACTCAACAGAAAGAAAACCTAATTATAAAATGGCCAAAGAGTACATCTAAGCATCCAACAAACACATGAAAAGATACTGATGATCATTAGCTATAGCTATTAAAGAGATGCAAATCAAAACTATGACATATCATTTCATCCCAGTTAAAATGGCACTGATTGGAAAAAGAAAAAAAACAGGTAACAAATGTTGGCAAGGATGTGGGAAGATTCCTTAGTGAGGAAGTATAGTGCTAGTATAGTGAGACTATAAAATGGTACAACCACTATGGAAAATGGTATGGAGCTTCTGGAAAAAAAAAAAAAAAAAAACTGAACTACCTATGATCTAGCAATCCCACTCCTAAGTGTATACCCTCAAAACCAAAACCAAACTCACTGCCATCTAGTCAATTCCAACTCATGACAATACCCATTGGTTTCCAAGGCTGTAAACCTTTACAGAAGCAGACTCCCTGTCTTTCTTCCGTGAACAGATAAGGTGGGTTCAAATCACCAACCTTTTGGTTAGTAGCCAAACGCCTTAAGCACTGCTCCACCAAAGCTCCTTGATATATATCCCAAAAACTTAAAAATAGTGACACAAACAGATGTATGCAAACCTATGTTCACTGCAGCTTTGTTCATAATAGAAAAACTATGGACAACTGAAGTGCCCATCAATAGATGAATAGATAAGCTAAATGAGGAACATAAGTACAATGGAATACTGTTGTTATTGTTGTTATGTGCCGTCGAGTCGGCCCCGACTCATAGCGACCCCTCCTTGGGTTTCCGAGGCAGTATCACTACGGAAGTAGGATTGCCCAACCTTCCTTCCAAGGAATGGCTGGTGGGTTTGAACCGCCAGCCTTCTGGTTTAGCAGTCAAGTGCTTTAGCCACTATACTACCAGAGCTCCTACAATGGAATACTACACAATCATAAAGAATAATGATAAGTCTGCCAAATATAACATGGATGGACCTGGAGGGTATATGCTAAGTGAACTAAGTCAAGCACATAAGCACAAATGTTGTAAGACCCTGCTTTTATTAAAGAAGTAAAGATATATATAAAGAGATCAATATTCAGTGAGATGGGAAAACATATTTTAGATCGTAGATACTTGTTATTTTGGGTGATGGGAAAAGTGGCGCCGAATATGGCTGTAGTGAGCAGCGCGTGACCAAAGTAAATAATGTCACTGAGAAGTGCTCTAGAGAAAAGATGCTTGTACTAAAGATTTTGACATATATAAAGAGCAACAACTCTAACAAAGACCAAAAAACAAATGTATGATCACATATGGATTGCAACTGGCACACAGATACATGGGTAGGTACAGGGGTATACACAAAAGCAGGTACATGTATGCACAGGCACATATATTCATTGAAAACACAACTACAGATGTTCCTCAGATGTAATTAAATACCCTTTGAAATTGTTTTTTTAGGTTTGAAAGTTCAGGAGCACAGTCTCATAGGGAAATTTAGTCCACTGGCATAATACAGTTTACAAAGTTCATGTTCTGAATCCTAGTGAAGTGAGTAGCATCTGGGGTCTTAAAACTTGCAAGCAGTCATCTAGAATACAACTGTTGGTCTCTACTTGTCAGGATCAAGAGTAAGACAGTAACCAAAATCTCCAAAAAGCAACAAATCTGTAAGACTGATAGCCTACACAAGACATGACCTTATCTACCCTAAGATGAACAAAACTAGATGGTACTCAGCTATCGCTGGTGACTGTTCTGACTACGGTCATGATGATCCTGAGAAAAATGTAAAACAAAATAGAAATTCTTAAAAACGTAAGACAAACCAACAAATCCAACCAGTTGACACTAGAGAACTCTCTAAGACTATCATCCTGAGATGCTCTTTAAACCTTGAACAAAACTATAGCCTGAAATTAACCTTTTAGTAAAACAGCAGAATGGCACAAAAATAAATGGTATTATTGCAAGAACAGTGCTCCACTAAAAAATAAATCTGTATTAGACCAAAAGGTCAATATTTACTATAAGCAAAGATAAGAAGATAAGGGGCAGGGAAACTAGAATACTGGAAATGGAACAACCAGAACACAAAAAGAATGCTGATACATTGTGAAAAATGTACATGGAGATTGTCAAAAGGGAATCAAACTTACCAGTAACAGCAAACACTTATCTATGGGCAGATACATAGGTAGACAGGCAAGAAGATCTGGTATGGATAGACAAATGGGAATATACTCATGGCCATGCATAGGTTTGGCAGGTAATATTTCTACATACATATTTGTATGTGCTATAAAAATGTCCATATGCAATATAAAGATAACAGGAACAAAATTAGGATAACTTCTTGGCCACAACTAAGCACCTTGAGGAAGTCAGTCATCAGGCCTGAAGGCTTGGGATCATGATCATGGGGGACATTAAGCTCAACTAGTACAACATAGTATAATATACAAATACTACTCTATATCCTACTTTGGTGAGCAGTGACTGGAGTCTTAAAAGCTTGGAGCAACCATCTGAAATGCAACTATTGGTCCATCTTCATTCAGAGCAAAGAAAAGTGAAGAAAATCACAGACACATGTAGACAATTACTCCATAGGACTAATGGACCATGAGAAGCTCAGCCTATACAACCCTGACACCAGAAGAACTAGATGGTACCTAGCAACCAATGCCAACCACTCAGAAAGGGATCAAAATCAGAGACTGTGGTTAGAGTGGAAGAAAAAATGTGAAACAAAATTTAAAAACATAAAAAAAAAAAAAAAAAAGATGAGGATTACTGTTCAGAGACTGGTGAAGCCCAAGACTATAGCCCTTAGTAACCCTTCAGACTTGGAAGTGCCTTAACTCTCAGTCAAGCAATGGACAGGCCTACAAGCTAAATAACTACATCAGAGAGATACACAGGAGAACAATGAAACATGGGAAATCAAAAAGGACAATATTTGCACAGGGAGAAAGCTAAGAAGGTAGGAATGCATAAGGAAAAAGGACATAGGGAAAGGGTAAACACGGGGAGGAAGTAGGAAGAGAGTTGTGACAATGCATGGGTATTACATTTTGTAGTAAGTGTCACAATATGAAATGTGTGTCAATTGTGCTTTGTAAAATCAATGTGCTTTGTAAAATTTCACCCAAAGCACAATAAAAAGTTATTAAAAAAAAAAAAGAACCTAACTTCTTATGTAAATTTATAAAAAGCACAACAAAATATTCTTTGAAATAGTAATATTATTGTTAGGTGCCATGGAATTGGGTTTTGACTCAGGAACCAGAAATTCTAA
Organism: Orycteropus afer afer; assembly: GCF_000298275.1. Classification (NCBI taxonomy): domain Eukaryota; kingdom Metazoa; phylum Chordata; class Mammalia; order Tubulidentata; family Orycteropodidae; genus Orycteropus; species Orycteropus afer. The sequence goes on from NW_006921709.1 coordinate 8,111,701, forward strand.
AAAAAAACTGAACTCAAATCAAAGTTTTATTTCTTCAATCATTTATAAGCTTATGCTATGGTACTCTTTTATAATGAGAACACTGTGAAATGTTAAGATTAATACATGCTTCTTATAGGTTAACTTTTAATACATAAGACTTTTTATTATCTCTAATTATTCAGGAAGAAGCTCTGGTAGCATAGTGGTTAAAGCATCTGACTGCTAACCAAAAGGTTGGCAGTTGAATCCAAAAGCCACTCCACAGGAGAAAGATGTGGCAGTCTACTTCCAGAAAGATTTACAGCATTAGAAACACTATGGGGCAGTTCTACTCTCTGTCCAAAACAGTCACTATGAGTCAGAATCAACTTGGTAACAGTACGTTTGGTTTCTGGTTTAAATATTAAGAGACAGAAGTTAACATGTAATACGTCTGTAATAATAAATTATATTAAATTTGAATCAACTGTAGGAAAGTATCCCAGCAGGATTTTCTTACTTGATGCTTTGGAATGTTCCAGCCAGTTACAATGTGAAGACTGTAACTGCTATGCTGCTTTATGTAAGGATCAAGATTGAGCTTACTAGAAAAAAAACAATAGCAAAAGCAGCCAATTCATTTTGCTGTTTAGTTTTCTAATTAAACAAGCAGTCATTCAAACGTAACAAGGGAATACTGCATGTTTAAAATCAGAAAAGGTGTGCATCAGGTTTTTATCCTTTCACCATACTTATTCTATCTGTATGCTGAGCAACTAATCCAAGAAGCTGGTCTATATGAAAAAGAATGCAGCATAAGGATTCAAGGAAGACTCATTAACAACCTGCAACATGCAGATGATACATACAACTCTGCTTGCTAAAAGTAAAGAGGATTTGAAGGCTTTACTGATAAAATCAAAGGCCACAGTCTTCAGCATGGATTACAAAACATAAAGAAAACAAAAATCCTCGTAATTATACCAATAAGGAACATCACGATAAACAGAGAGAAAACTGAAGTTGTCAAGGATTTAATTTTCCTTGGATCCACAATTAACACCCATGAAAGCAGCAGCTATGAAATTAACTGACACATTACACTGGGCAAATCTGCTGCAAAAGACATTCTTAAAATGTTAAAAAGCAAAGACATCACTTTGAGGACTAGGTTACAAGTGACATTAGCCATGGTATTTTCAATCACCTCATATGCATGCAAAAGCTGGACAATAAATGAGGAAGCTCAAAGAACTGATACACCTGAATTATTATTTTTGGCAAAGAATAATGAACACTATGGACTGCCAGAAGAACAAATAAATCTGTCTTGGAAGAAGTACAGTTAGAATGTTCCTTAGACGTGAGGATGGTGAGATTTTTGTCTCGTATACTTTGGACATGTTATCAGAAAGGACATTTCTTGGAGGACATCATGCCTAGTAAAGTAGAAGAGGAAGACCCTGAACAAGATAGACACAGTGGCTGTGACAACAGGATCAAACATAGCTCAACTATTGTGAGCATGGTGCAGGATCTAACAGCATTTTGTTCTTTTATACATGGGGTCACTGTAAGTCAATGGTACCTGACATCAACAAGTTAAATATGCTCTCTTATGACCATTTATACTTACTCTCTACTACTCCTGGAATTGCTCTATAATGCTGAAACTGGTAGAAGGATTTTTCCAACATGTACTCAGGATTAATTTCTTCTACACGCAGTAAGTTTAAAACCATGTTGTAGGTCAAATGGAAAGCACTATTTAGAGGATCAGCTGAACCCTAAAAAAGAAAACATGTACGTTTTTCAAATAAACTTATCAATTATTTTTAACCTGTTACAGTGCTTGATAACTTAGTTTATGTTAAGGAAGATCATGGAACTATAATAACTTCTTTCCTTTAACTGACTAATACAAGCTGATAAATTAGTTGATCTTTGGGAAAGTCAACGGGAAAAAAAAAATCATTAGGACATTAGTAGTTCAAGAACCATTTGCCAAATATGTTTAGCTCTTAGCTTTCCAATAATATGACAGGATTATACTTTCTAACCTCCCAGTGCATGAGGCCAATAAATTGTAGATGAAAGTGACGTATGTCACTTCTTAGTCAAGGACAGTTATTTATCACTGTGCAATTACATTTAGGAAGATCAGTCTAAAACTATGCCAAATAATTTGGGAGAAAAACTGCCATTAGAGTATTCAGAATGGGAGTTATAGTAAGGTAAGATTTAGTAAACTCTGAACCATCATGGTAGCAGCGGTAAGGAAATGAAAGGACGATTCTAAGGCATATTTAGGAAATAACCTGCCATGATCAATTGATCATAAGGGTTAAAGAAAACAAAGGAACTACTAAATTGAAACTTACATTTGTAATTTTATTAACCAGTAATCTATGTGAGAGGAGAAGTCAGTTAGGAATGGCAAAGAGAAAGAGCTAAATTTCATTTTAGATAGATAGCCATCATTCAAATCAGGGCACTTTAAGTGCAAAAGAGGGAGCTATTAATAATTAGACCAGTATAACAGACTTAAATTGGGACTATACTGGGCTCACTTTGGATATATTGTCAAAATGTCATGCTGAGTTTCAGATGACTCAAAATTCAGATAGGTAAACAGAAGTGAAGGTTGAGATTGAAAACAGGTATTTGTAATATCAAAGCTCCAAATTTCTTAGAGGTAATGAAAGAAAAAAACAACAGAAAAGTAAAAGCTTAGTCCGTTTGCAAAAAATTATAAAGTAGGTTTTGAAGTTGCTCTGAGGTGTATTGCTAGAATTCTTGGTGAAGGAACATTTCTTAGCTCAGTTACCTTAAGGAGTTGCTTTCCAATTGTTGGACTCATCTTTTCATCCACCATAAGAATTACAATTCCCCTATCATCCATTCCCCTCCTTCCAGCACGACCAGACATTTGAATGTATTCACCAGAGGAAATCTGAAAGAGCACAATTAAAATTCTATGTTTAGGGGACAACCCGGTTTTAAAAAACAAACAAACATACTTTTAAAAAATCTTATCATAAAATATGTCAATACATGCTACAGATTCTGCAAAAGGAAACATGATTAAAAGCCATATAAACTTTCAGGATCATCCAAATGAAAGCACAAAAATGCAAAATATTTAAGATCATGTTACAAAATTATCATTACCTCCAAAATGACTTAATTTTAGCACCAGACAATTACTATTAGTTTATGCTTTCAAATGCAGTAGGAGCTATAGGAAAACACTGGCTAATTCATTAGCATAAAAAGTATCTTTGACCTAAACATTCTAGAAAACAGCAAAGTCTAAGAAAGCAAACAATGACCCCAACTCAGCCAAATACCAGTTCTGACTTAATCAAAATAAACTTTCTTAATCTGAAAAATTAGATTTAAGATGAAAATAACATATATTATAAATAAAAGCACAATTTTCTATTTTCTATATGTATGTCCCTAGAATTTGGTAAAGTCCTTTTTACACTAAGAACTACCTAGTGGAGAAGAGTTCATAATCCTCTCACGTACAGGAGTTCAGGATATCATTGAACAACCTGAACACCAGGCAACATTTTATCTGTAAGTGCATGTGTACTTTTCTCCTATGAAAGAAAGGATCCAGAGTTTTTAAATTTTCTAAAGAAATTTGTGCCTCGAGAAGGGTTAAAAAATACTAAGGTACAAAAAAGACACAGTGATAGCATCAGAAACAGCTAACAACCTAGGAGCAAGGAAGAGACCTGAGGGGGGGTGGCAACTCTATAAAGATCAAAAGAGAACATTTCAAAAGGGCAATCAGAGAAACAGAAATTCAACAGGGTCCAAGGATATTTGTATTACAGCATACTACAACTTCTAAATTTTATAATAATGATCTGGAATCATCAAGAAAAGACTGCTTTCTTTAATTCAATCTCCTACTGCACTCCATCCCCTTACCTTAGGGGGTCTATGTGCCACCTACAAATGACAAGGAGATGCCAAGAAGCAGATAAAGTAATTTATTTATTTACTTACTTTCTTGTGGCATCGACTTTATTCAGAGAAATTTTAAATTGCTGAGTTGGTAGAAATTTTTTTCCAATTTTTTTTCCTCCTTCCAATTTTAAAAACTTTAGAAGCTACAGAAAATTTTTGAAGGTTATGTAAAAATTTCTAAAAAGAAATGGTATTGTCTTACTATACCTACAGTCTTCTTTTGTATGTTGCCCAACAGATATTGAAATAAAACAAATCAAGAAAAATAATTTGCCATGCAAGTAGCGACTGGGACCTTAAAAGCTAGGAAGCTGCCATCTAGATGCAACAACGGGTCTCTCCTCGTCAAGAAGAAAGAAGAAAACCAAAATTAATGGAAACAATCAGTCCTAGCAACTGGTACACCATCCGATCTGCAACCTATACAACTATGAGACCAGAAGAACTAGATGGTGCCCAGCTACCACTGCCATCCACTTGGAAGGGATGTAGGAGATCCTGCATAAAGAGGGAGAACAATGTGGCACAAAACTCAAAATCATTTGGAGGCAAAAAAAAAAAAAAAAAAGAAGGTGGGGACCAGGTTTGCTGGTCCAATAGAGCCTGGTGGAACCACTGAGACTATGGCCCCTAGCTGACCTTCAGGTCTAGAATTGAACCCACACCTGTGGTTTCCAGCCAAACAAAGTACAGGCATGTGAGTTAAACATTTACCTCAAGTAGACACACGCCCTGGAGAGAACAATCATGGGAGAAGGAAGGGCTGCTTATGCACAAGGAGATAGCTCAGGGTGCAGAAGAGTATGAAGGGATGGACACTGGGAGGAGGTAACTATGGGGAGGAAGTGGGAGGGAAGCTGCTGCATTGTAAATTTTGGTCAATGACATGAGACAAAGTATATGTGAACTGCTGTATGAAAAGTGAATTTACTCTGTAAATCTTCACCCAAATCCTAATAAAAAAAAAATAATAATAATTTGCCATGACAATTCTTCCATAAGTCCTTTTCAGTGTTTTGATGGTTAGTAATTATTGGCAGAAACTTCTCTAAGCAGAAAAAGAATCACCACTTTCAGCAATAAAAGGTTAGGTAAAAGAACAGCTATTTGAGAATTTCCCCAAACCAAACTCACTGCCATCGAGTCGGATCCAACTCACAGCGATCCCTCCTTGGGTTTCTGAGGCAGTATCACTACAGAAGTAGACTGCTCAATCTTCCTTCCAAGGAGAGGCTGATGGTTTGAACCTCCAGCCTTCTGCTTAACAGTCAAGTGCCTTAGGAACTACACCATCAGAACACCTAAGAATTTCCCCAGTGCTAGACTATGTGAGTACTCAACTAAACGATACTCAAACTAAAGTATGTCTTCTTCTACCTGCTTTTAAAATCTGACAACATTCTACTACCTGTCAAATAACTGATTATTTGTTACTCATTTTAGGGACTAGCTTCTCTATAAAGTCTACCATGGCCCTCTATGTACAACTCGCTTCCTTTCTTACACTGTATCTTTCCTGTTCTTATTTCTCACAGTGTCTACTATAATTTACTGAACTTTTCTTCTTATCTGTCAACTTTCACCTGTTACTAAGTGTCTTTAAATTAAGAATCGTTTTGCTTTTTTTTTTAATTTTAGTATCTCCAGTACCTATCATAATTGTAGGACTATAGCTGAACTTTGGTAATCATTTCCTGAATGGGCTACTTGCCTCTTTACTTTTCACCCCACTTCACTGTTTCACTCATTCTCATAACTTTCTCTCTTTCCTTCTGCCTTACAAAAAGAGGTGTAATAAATTTGTTAGAGCCTCTATTTTAAACATTAAGGTTAATCAGTGAGCTGGCACTGCAGCCACTGTACTAAAGTTACTTTGATTCCTTTAAACTTAACAGAGAACTCTAGGTATATTCACACCATTTTAAAGTACTCATGAATTACCTACATACTTATTCCCTAACACCAAAATCCCTAACTAAAGGAATCTTTTCTTTTATGGAGGGAAGGGCATGAAGCACAGAATTTAAAAAAAACAAATGTCTAACCTTGATTGCCTTGTTGTTTTATTAGATCAGGTGCAAATTCTTAAGTTTCTGGGTGTGAAAATCTCAAAAGATTAGCCAAAGACAGGGCAATTTCTGAGTAGGCCCTTGTTAGAATAACCAACAGTATGGGCCCCCCACCCGACAAAATAAATTTTAATGTAGAGAGGAAAATGGTAGCTACTTAAAAGTTATGAAATAGTGATCTATATAGTCCATGGTATATTCTCTGCTTAGAGAAAACCAAAATGCATAAAAATTAAATGGGTTAATTCTCAGAACTATTTTGGAGCCATATGTTTTACCTTCATTCCCTATCCCTCCCTACAACCTAATGTTTACTGGACCAAAAGATACCTAATTTCAAACTTAAGTGAACTCCTTAAAATCATCATTTTCCTGAGCTTTAGGGATGGCTCTAAGGAAGGCTGTTCTAGCCTAGGAATCATGTTCCTATAATAATCATACATTCCCTAGATCACTACCAACCTTAAAATAAAAATTCCATAAAAGAAAAAGAAAGTAAATTCAATATGTATTTCAGATTATAATTACTATAATTTGATTATGAAATATCAAAATATTTTCATTACATGAGTCACAATAGGTAAAACAAAAATAAAAATTATTTCAATATTATATTACTTTACTTACCCATCGGAAATCTTTCCCATCAAATTTGCGGGCATTTGTAAATAAAACAGTTCTGGCCGGCATGTTAATTCCCATAGCAAAAGTCTCTGTGGCAAATAAGGCCTAAATAAATAAAAATACACATACATAAATAAATGTATAAATGTACATACATACATACACAATTAAATGCATTTTAGGCTGAAAACAAGATTTATAATTTAAATGTAAATAAACATACCACTAATTTTTTTTTTTTAATTAGTCATTAACTATACCCTGCAAAAATAAAGCAGACAACATGCTATTCCCAGAGGACATATTTCAGTATTATATATAAATAACTGCATCCCAGAAATTTTTTATGCAAGGGAAAATAATCCTTCTTAAATTCCAGTGGTGATAACAGAAGAGACTACTACTGGCCTAACAGACAAAAAAGAGTTCTGGTGGTGAAGTGGTTAAAGCATTTGGCTGCTAACTATAAAGTCAGTTATTTGAACCCACCAGCTACTCCACAGGAGAAAGATGCTCCTTTGGAAACTCTATGGGGCAGCTGTAGTCCATGTTATAAGGTTGCTATGAGTCAGAATTGACTCCATGGCAGTGGGATTGGTTTGGTTTTAATTAGAAAAGCTTTAGGCTCTAAAACTTTCTGGTTTCTTCACTGATGATACACCAGTTTTAGGGATCACTTCAACTTTAAACACTCCTGAGGGGAGATCAGAATCAGTGGGTCTTTAAGCTCACTTCTAACACATTATCAAGAAAACAGAAGTATAAGAAAATAAACATGTATGTTCAAGGAAAACTACTTAAGCACGATTAAGTAGCCTGAATTTTCATCAATAGGTACGAAGACAAAAATAAATCATGTGTGTATTTCTATGGAAACTAGTAGATATTTCCAGGAAATTAAGGAAAAGGATAGTCTTTCATTTTGTACTTTATGTAAAATTAATCTATTTTAATTTTACACCAACACACGTCACTGAAATTTAAAAACAAGTATTTATTAAAAATAGGGCTCAGCAAATACACAAAGTTCAGAAAGGAACATTAACGGGGCCTTCCCAAGACCCAGATATAAATACTGACCAATTCTTTATCTGAAATACTTCAAGTCAGTTTTTCAAGGTAAGTAGATTTCTTCTAAATATTCTACTCAGTGCTGAGGTTCTTATGATAAATCTCTAATACGATTTTTTAAATTCTGGTTTTATGATTATAAAGTTGTTTCCCATTTTCAATATTCCATTTGAATATAAAATGAACTTTCATCTTATCTTTTCAAAATCAGACTCTCTTTGGTTTAAATTAGAATATCTGACAAACTCTCTTTTTAAGTTTAACTAGCAATTCTCCTTGTCTTATTTAAGATAATCCTTTTAATTCCACCAGAGCACCTTTTCAATTCATATGTAAAGAGGACTCCATTTATAGAATCAACCTGTGGTACAGTGAATTACTTGGATTAGCTTTTCTAGCTACAGTCTTTGTAACTCCCACCAGATTACTGGATGAGACCATGTAAATAAGGTGTGTAGAACTCTGATGTTGGGACTAGTTAGTTTTGTCACTCTGCCAGGCTTAAAATGTGCCCTCCTTGAGGCCGAAAGGGGAATCTCACTGCCATCAAGAGAGAAGAGTTGGGGATGAAGTGCAGCAACATCCTTGGACCAGAGATCCCTGCACTGGTCTTCCTTGGCTGAAGAAACAACCAGCTGAGAGACAGCGGCAGTGGATCAAGGGGCAGGGGGCAGAGCAGTGGACTTTCCTGTCCATGGAGCAAGACAGCTAAATGCCATTGGGCAGGAGGCTTGCTGGCACATGGGGTGCATGCAGGTATAACTATCAGCAGAGCTAAAAGAGCTCTGTAACACTTTCCTGAGGAGGGCAGAGGCCAGGCTGAGAGCTGTGCCAGAGAACCTAGCAGAGGGGAGACTGTCCTGATCAAAGAATTATATCTTAAGCATGTTCCTGAACCTGAATTGTAACCTATTTCCTAATAAAACCCATAATCAGGAGTATTGTCTGTGAGTTCTGTGTGGCAACTGCAAAGAATTATCAAAACCAGCACAGAAGTAGTGAGTGATGTGGGAGGGCCAGTTGTGTCAGGATTTAAAAAAAAAAAAAGTTGGAGGATGGTGACACATCTGACCTCACAGGAGTAAGGCTTGGGCTGCTGATGGTGGCTCTCTTTTCCCCTCCTGAGGCTGGAGGAAGTCAGAAGATGCCCTTTTTACATAACCCAATGTCCAGTAATTAAATAGCACCTCCAAAATTCCACATTGTATCTACCAGTGTTAACACTTTAAGACTAGAAAACAAAGGATTTTTTTAACTAGTAACCTAAAATTTATCAAGTATAAGCTACACATAAAAATTAAGTTTATTTCCTAAGTCATTGTCTATTACTTGGTTTAAAAAACCCACAAAACTATCAACATTGTTCACTACAAACTACTCATAGAACAAAATTCTGAAACATAATAAATAAATGTAAAATCATACCTTTATCAATCCTTCAGAAAAAAGAATTTCAATAGTTTCTTTTAAAATAGGAAGTAAACCTCCATGGTGAATACCAATACCCCGCTTCAAAAGAGGAAGTACATGTTCAACCTGTGATTTTGGAATAATATTTACTTTACGATGTGAGGAAATGAAAATTTTAAAATGCTAAACTAAATTACCAAAAAAGGGTAATTCAATCAAGAAAACAATGCTGTGTTTAAAGAAACTGTTACGTAACTTTCCAGTTGCAGGACAAAGGCAAAACACAAACCACATCCCATGAATTATTAAACTAAAAAAAAATAGTTTTAGTCTAGCTTTATTTAACATGAAAGGCATGTCTTTTTGTTTTACATACACTTTACAAGAGTTTTGTTGTTTCATTCAAATTTTCCAGCATCACTTCATCTCCTCTAAGAAAATTACAAGCTATGAAGGCACAGTTTATGTCTGTACAAATTAAACTTAAAAGATACTGCCCTCAGGGGACATCAAGCTCAACTGGCATAACATACTATACAAAACATTGTTCCACCTCCTACTTTGGTGAGTAGCAACTGGGATCTTAAAAGCTAGCAAGCTGCCATCTAGATGCAACAATGGGTCTCTCCTC
>NW_006921709.1:8121975-8129762 GCF_000298275.1 Orycteropus afer afer
AGGATGAGAGAAAAATGTAAAATAAAATTAAAAAAAAAGATACTGCCAACTCAAAAGAAAGAAAAGTATAAAACATATTTAATATAAATATGTGCCTCACTTAAAAACTAATGAATTATGAAGAATTCATTCTCTTTATCACTATATCATGTTCCATTAAACATTTATTTTAAGAAGTATAGGCACTCTGATGGCATGGTAGTTAAATGCTCAGCTGCTAACCAACAGATTAGTGGTTTAAACCCACCAGCTGCTCTATGGAAGAAAGATGTGGCAAGCTGCATCCATAAAGATTTATAGCCTTAGAAACCCTAGGAGGCAGTTCTACTCTGCCTTATAGGGTTGTAATTAAGTTAGAATTGACTCAACAGCAACAGGCTTTTTTTTTGTATTAGAAGTACCTTGGTGGCATAATGGTTTAAGCACTCAACTACTAACTGAAAAGTTAGTGGTTCAAACCTACCAGTTGCTCTAGGGGAGAAAAGACCTGGCAATCTTCTTCCATAAAAACTATAACCCAGGCTTAAACCAGTGTTTCTTGGTTAAGCCATGCCAAAAAAGGAAAACCGGAGCAGCCTCAATTTGTACAATGTGGGTGAACTGGCACAGGAAAAATTACAGATCAGCACCCAGCCAGAAACAGCCTCCTTAGAAAACAAGGGCAGCATGCACATATAAATAACAACCAAAGCTCTTCACTGGCAGAGTTGGAAACAGTGGTGTCCTGCTCAAAGATGGTGGCTGACCACACCACTATGAAAGTGTGCTGCTCTCTACAATCCTGGCAATAATCCAATATACTACATCATTATCAGGTTCCTGAAAGAGCTCACTATGCCTCTTCCAAGTCTCCCATTATTGGGCTTCAACTTATAATTTCTTCCAGTCCAATTACTGTTTTGGTTCATACAAATTTTAAAAATTTGAGTCTGTTCCAATTATGCTTCCTCAGCAATGATTGAATTGGTTCAAAACTCTGAGTACAACTTAGGAAACCCTATGGTGCAGTTCTACTTTGTCATATAGGATCACTATGAGCTGGAATTAACTTGATGTTACACATACATCAGAAGTGTGCTTGGACACTAACAACGTATAAAGATATGGCTCAGTCCTTAAATACTAATAATTAAGCTGAGAAGAAAAATTACCTTATTTTTTAAATGAAACACTCTTTTAAATACCAAAAAAACATGCTACTGCAGTCTTCTTGTAAATCCTTTATAAAACAAAGTATTTAATCTCTAACTCTTAATTTTTCTTTTCACAATACAAAAGTTTCACATATTATGTTGGATAATGCAGTTCTCAACTCTGGTTGTACATTAGAATCACTGGGGGACCTTTTAAGATATTCCAGTGAACAGGACATGCAGCAAATCAATTAAATAAAAATCTCTGGGGGGTAACACCCATCAGTATTTTGTAGAACTTCCAAGCAATGCCAGGAAATAGTAAAATGGAAGAAACCACTGGATTAAAACTAAATGACTGCTCTCAAGTGGATTCTGACTCATAGTGACCCCATGGTAGAGAACAGAATTTCCCTGTAGGGTTTCCAATGCGTAAATCTTAATGGAAGCACACTGCCACATCTTTTTCCACACAGCAGCTGGTGGGTTTAAACCACTGGCCTTCTGGTTTGCAGCCAAGAGCTTTAACCACTGTACCACAGAGGCTGCATGATTAAAATAAAACAGATGAAGTTAAATTCCTCACTAAATACATGATTTTCATAAACTGTGCTCTATTGTACTATTTATTAGCCTTTATGAATTAAGAAATTTAACTATTTAAAACTAGCATTAAACTTTTTCAGTACTAGACATCATGTCAGATCCAACCCACAGTGACCCCTCCTTGGGTTTCTGAGGCAGTATCACTATGGAAGCAGATTGTCCAACCTTCCTTCTGAGGAGTGGCTGGTGGGTTTGAACCACCAGCCTTCTGGTTAGCAGTCACATGTATCAGGCACTATGCCACCAAAGCTCCCATGCTAGGCATAGAAACATGAATTTTCAGACTATGAAAGCTTTCAGAGAAAAGTTCCTTTAGGCAGTAAATCTTTCCTTCTGTCGCCATTTCAGAAATTTAAAATATAAATCAAGGTATCATTTTGGTTAAAAAAAAAAACATTATTTGTTGCAGTGTGCAAACAGTGCAATAAAGTAACACAACCACGAAATACAAAGTGAATATATAATGTCTATTAATATCCACACTTTACTTAGTATTGCTATACACTCATCTGAGGGAGCTTTTTATTAATGTTAAAGACTCACCTGAGGGAGCTTTTTGTCTTCATCAGATAAGCAGTCAATTGCATTACTGAATACTTCTTCAACCATCTTCTTTTCCTCATCTAAACAGAAAATTCAAGGGTATATGAATGTCAAAATGAGTCAGTGATATCAAATATTTCACTCATTTTCTGATAAAGAAGAGTTACTAGAGTATAAATAGAGAGTTAGTACTTATGATGATCAAAAGGTAATGTCAAATCAAAATTATCACAGAATTACAGAATTCACTATCTTTAAAAAGGCACCCAGCAAACAATCCATTAGGAAAAGTACTATTTTATAAAATGGTAACAATGACAACTAATTGTACTAAGTATATAACATGTAACTACCTCCTTTAAGTCTAACAATTAGAGGACACAGAACTACCATTATCAGCTTTTTACTACTAAGGAAACTGAAACTTAAAAGTATATAATTGACCTGCTACTAATTGTTAGAGTCACAAATCCCAAATCCATGTTCATAACCATTATACTGCCTTCTTACACAATGTCTGTCAAATAGTAGGTACTCAATAAATACTTAATGAATTAATCAATACATAACCATGCAACTTCCAGCATTTCAGCACCAGAAGTAAACAGGAAACATTTATAAGCAGAGCTATTCACTTAATCAAAAAACATAAAATACACAGGGTCTAGTTGTATTCCTTGATAAAAAACCATACAACTGAAATTTGATTTTCAGCAATTCAAAATATTTACTAGTCACTGTACAGGGTTATATATGTAAAAGGCAGACTGAAATGAAAACTAGGCTGGTATTTAACACATTACAATGCTTGGCCCAGCTGATCTATTATTTATTTATGGGACTTAAAAGTAATATATAAAATAATGTAACAATTTGCTAAAAGTTATCTTACTACCTTTGAGAGCTATAGCACATTTAGGTAAAAAGTAGGTCTCCCTGATTAGGATTTCTCAAAAAACAAAGCAGAATACCAGTGCAGAAGAAGATGGTCACATCAAGACAGCTCCCATTAAGTAGGTAGGTAGAGAACCACAATTACTAAGGAGCTCATAGCAACAAAGTGTAAAAGAGGCAGGATTCTAATGTTTTTTGATAGGGCTCTTGCTGTTGTTGTTGTTATGTGTCATCGAGTCGAACCTGACTCATAGCAACCCCTCCTTGGGTTTCTGAGGCAGTGTCACTACAGAAGTAGATTGCCCAACCTTCCTTCCGAGGAGTGGCTGGTGGGTTTGAACCGCCAGCCTTCTGGTTAGCAGTCAAGTGCCTTAGGCACTATGCTAGCAGAGCTCCTGATAGGGCTCTTATCATTTTACATAGCAAAAAGAGAGAGGAAAGAAATGATAAATCAGCAGTTTCATAAATGTTTTCATAAACATGCCAAGTATCTACCACTGTAACTGTTAAGGTGAGTTGCATATGCTAGTAATACATAATAGATAATTATATTACTAGAATTATATTTTAACAATCATTTTCACATAATATTAAAACTGTACTGAAATTACGTAGTACCTGTGTTAAAATCTAATTTGGTCATTTGAAGTGCATAAGCTTCACAATCTTTCTTACTAAAACTGAAAATGATTACAGGTTGAAAATTTCGTTCCATAATCATCTTCACAATCTTGAATACATTTGATGGCCCTGAAAAAGAGGAGATTAACCACACACAAAAATTAACTCAAAAACATCTAAATGTAAGCAGTGAAACCATAAACCTCTTGGAAGAAAATACAGGAGTAAATCTTTCTCACCTTGGGTTGGAAAAAGCCTTCTTAGATATGATACCAAAAGCTCAAAAAAAAAAGGGTAAACTTGACTTCATCTAATTAAAAACTTTTATGCTTCAATGAACAGCCTCAAGAAATTGAAATGACAATCCATGGAATGGGAGGCAATTTCTGTTAATCATCTATCCAATACAGGACTTATATCCATATTATATAAAGAACTCTCACAAATGAATCATAAAAAAGACAAATAACTGAATTTAAAAATACACAAAGGATCTAAATAGACTTTTCCCCAAAGATGATTTACAAACGGTCAATAAATACATGAAAAGATGCTCAACATCATTCGCCATCAGATACACGCATATCAAATCACACTGAGATACCACTTTACATCCATAAGGATAGCTATAATCAAAAAGATAATAACACTGGCAAAGATACGGAGAAATTGGAACCCTCAAACACTGTGGTGGTTATGTAAAATGGTACAGACATTTTGGAAAGCAGTATGGGAATTCCACAAAAAAATTAAAGTTAGCCTATGACTCAGCAATTTTGTTCCATATGTAAGAGAAATGAAAACAATCTCTATACAAAAACTGATACAGGAATATTCTGAACAGCACTAACCAAAAAAAAAAAAAACCAAACTCACTGCCATAGAGTAGATTCGGCTCAGTGGCTGGTGCGTTTGAACTGCCAGCCTTCTGGTTAGCAGTCAAATGCCTTAGGTACTATGCCACAAAGAGCTCCTGTAACAGCACTAGTAACAAAAACAATTTATATGTCCATCGACTGATGAAGGGATAGATTACGTGGTAATATCCATACAATGGCAAGTTATTTGGATATAAAAAGGAATGAAGTACTGATATACATGACATGTTATGAACTTAAAACATTACACTCATCAAAAAACATTTCCAAAAGAGTAAAAAGGGAACCTACAGATTGGGAAAAAATACTTGGCTATGACATATTCAACAAGAGACCTATCTCAAAATTTATAAAAAACTTCAACACCTCAACATCAGAAAGGCAAATAATCCAATTTAAAAATAGGCAAAGGACATGAACACACACTTCACCAAAGGCAGACAACAAAAACACGAGCAATGCTTGCAATAATTACCACTAAAGAGATGTAAATCAAAACAATAACAAGATACCATCTTACCCCAGCAACAATAGCAAAAGTCAACAAGATAGAAAACAACAAATACCAGTGAGCATGTGGAGAGTTTAGAACTCTCATACACTGCTGATGGGACTGTAAAACGGTACAACCACTGTGGGAAATAGTATGGCACTTCCTCAAAAAGTTGGAAACAGAAATACCATTTGATGCAGTCATCTCACTACTAAGAACATATCTTAAAGAGGTGAGATCCAGGACAGGAATAGATATATATACACCCATGTTCATAGTGAACAATTCACAATAGCAAAGTGATGGAAACCACCTAAGTGCCCATCAACAGATGAATGGATAATGGTACACACAATGGAGTACTGTGCAATATCAAAGAATAATGAACAATCAGCAAATCTCAACGTGGATGAACTTGGAAGACATTATACTGAGTGAAATAAATTACTCACAGAACAAAAAATATTATATGAGGCTGTTATTATCAAAACTCAAGGAAAGGTTTATGCAAGGAAGTTCTTTGTTGGTTACCAGGTATGGGAGAGGAAGAGAGGGAAAATTGCTGATTAGTTAAGAGACAAGTGTTGATCTGGATAAAGGGAAAGGCAACATAACAAAAGTGTGTGACCAGCACAATAACACTAAGGAAAAGGAGAACACAGAGAAGTGTACAAGAGGTACAGACAACAAAGGTATCTACTACTATACATACGATACTGCAAATTCAGGAATAAACACTAATCTAGGGGTGGATACACAGGCAGACAAGCAAGAAGATCAAGTACGGGTAGGCGAGCGGGAATATATCCATGATCATATATAGGTTTGGCAGATGATATTCCTACATAAGTATCTGTATATGCTACAAAAATATCCATATGTATATTATAGAGTTAACAAAGGACCAAGTTAGGATAACTTCTTAGCTACAACCAAGCACCTTGAGGGAATGAGTCACTGGGCCTCCAGGCTCAGGACCATGGGTGCAGGGGACACCAAACTCAACTGGCACAACATATTACACAAAAACATCGTTCTACATCCTACTTTGATGAGTAGCAACTGTAGTCTTAAAAGCTTGCAAATGGTCACCTAGATGCAATAATTGGTGTCTCCTTGCCCAGAGCAAAGAAGAATGAAGAAAGTGAAAGACACATGGAAACAATTAGCTCAAGGGACTAGTCGACCACGTGAACCTCAGGCTATATGACCATGCAACCAGAAGAACCAGATAGTATCCTGCTACCACAGTCAACCACCATTCAGAAAGGGATCAGTGCAGGGCATCCTGGATAGAGTGGGAGAACAATGTGGAACAAATTTCAAAATCATAACAAAGGCCAGGCTTAATGGTCTGACAGAGACTGGTGAAACCTCCACAGCTATGGCCCCTAGTTACTCTTCATACCTTGAATTGAACTCACTCCTATGGCTTCCAGCCAAGCAATAGATAGATGAACATTTACACCAGGTAGATATACTCCTTAGAACACTCAATCATGGGAGAACAGAATGGCAGTATTTGCACAGGAAGACAGCTCAGAGTGCAAGAATGCATAAGAAAGGACACAAGGAAGAGGTAACTACAGGGAAGAAGTGGGAAAAGAGCTGTTACAGAGAGGATTACAGTCAATCTCATGAAACAAAATGAGTATAAACCGCTATATGGAAAATTAATTTGTTTTGTAAACTTGCAACAAAGTTACCCAAACAAAAAACAAACTCACTGCCAAGTCAGATCCAACTCATAGCCACCCCTCCTTGGGTTTCTGAGGCAGTATCACTATGGAAGTAGATTGCCCAACCTTCCTTCCAAGGTGTGGCTGGTGGATTTGAACCACCAGCCTTCCGGTTAGCAGTCAAATGCCTTAGGCACTACGCCACCAGAGTTCCCTCAACTAAGTTAATATATAATAATTTTTAATAAACATTGAAAAAAAAAACCTTATGAGCTGCCTTCTAAGATGTAGCTATTGGTCTCTCCTCATGTGCAGCAAAGAAGAGTGAAGAAAATCAAAGACATGTGGAAACAATTAGTTCAAGGGACTAATGGAACATGGGAACCTCAGCCTACATGACCCTGAGACCAACACTAGATGGTGCTTGGCCACCAGTATCAACAACTTGGAAAGCGATCAAAATTGGAGATCCTGGATTAAGTGGGAGAAAAAAAAATGTGGAACAAAAACCAAAAAACATAAAAATGACCACAATTACTGGATTACTGGTCTGATAGAGACTGGTGAAACCTCTAAGACTACGGCCACAGGTTACCCTTCAGCCTGGACTTGGACCTACTCCCATGGCTTAGCTCTCAGCCAAACAACAGGTCTACAAATTGAATAACTATACCAGGGAGATGCACTCCTTAGAACAGTCAAACATGGGAGACCAGAAAGGTAGCATTTGCATAAGGGGAAAGCTAGACAGACAGGGAAGCATAGGTAAGAAGGACACAGGGAAGGGCTAATCACAGGGAGGAGGTGGGAGGGGAGCTGTTCCACTGTAGGGATTGTAATCAGTGCTGTGAAACAATAGGTATGAACTGTTGAGTGTAAAACAAATCTGCTTTGTAAACCTGCACCCAAAATCAGAATTAATTTAAAAATTTAATTAAAA
>NW_006921709.1:8131390-8140453 GCF_000298275.1 Orycteropus afer afer
AAAAAAAAAAAAGGAGCCAGAGTAAAAAGGCCACATTTCATATTAATGGAATTATAGAAACATGATTGAAATGTCCAAAACTCTATAACTACAGAACAGATTGTTGACTGTGTAAAGTTGGATATAAAATAAAGAGTGACTACTCCTAAGGCGTATGGGGTTATTTTTTGAGGTGATAAAATGTTCTGGAATTAATCAGACAGTGGGGACAAGTGTACAATCTAGTAACTATACTAAAAACCATAGAACTGTACAATTTAATAGTGGTTTTAATGGTATGCAGATTATATCTGAAGATACAGATTATTTTCAAAATTACATAATGCTTAAAATTTATCTTTAATCACTCAATTTTATCACATATCATTGAGATTTTTATACAGCTGAGGAAAAACAATAAACAAAAACTGTCAGAGTAATTTGAATATAATATTTACACATAAAAGTCTTTCAAAACAAAGCTCCACATTACCTTTTGTTCCACCTTTCCTCCCTTTCTGGTCTCCTTTTGCCAAATCACCTGCATCTCGGAGCACTTGCATTGCAGTATTAAAATTATCTTCCCTGAAGTCACCCTGGAATCATGGATATTTTTCTATATAATTTCACTAATACTAAATCATACTTCAAACATTTTTCATACTTCAAAACCAAAGTTCCTTCAAATAATAAAAAATTTTAAATACTTAGCAATTATCACAAATAATTTAAAAATGATATGATAGAAATAATAAAAAGAAAACATGAGGTATCTGAAACACCACAGCCCCCCTTCTCTCTGCATTTAAAAATACTCGGAAAGAAGGAAAATACAATTTATTTATAAGAAAAACACAAATATATTTAAAAAAAAAAAAAATACAAAAAGAACAATCAACTTCGTACTGACTGTAAAACTAATGTCATTAGATGCCATCAAGTTGGTTTCAGCTCACAGGGATCCTACGCACAACAGAATGAAATACTGCCAAGTCCTGTGCTATCCTCACAATCCTGCCATGCCTGACCCCACCCCTGTAGCCACTGTGTCATTCCATCTCATTAAGCATCTTCCCCCTTTTCCCTGATGCTCTCCTTTACCAAAGTACAAGAGACAAAGTCTGGCCATTTTCCCGTCTAAGGAACATTCCAGCTATACTTCCACCAAGAAAGATTTGTTCATTTTTCTAGCAGTCCACGGTACTTTTCATTCGCCAACACCACAATTCAAAGGCATCAATTCTTCTGCAGTCTTCCTTATTCACTGTCCAGCTCTCACATGTTTATGATGTTCTTGAAGATACCAAGCCTTCAGTCAGGCACACCTCAATCTTCAAAGTGACATCTTTACAGTTAAACCCTTTAAAGAGGTCTTCTGAAGATTTACCCAATGCAATGTCATTTGATTTCCTGACTGCTACTTACATAGGTATTGACTGTGGATCCAAATAAAATGAAATCCTTGACATTTTCAATCTTTTCTCCATTTACTATGATGTTGCTTACTGGCCGAGTTGTGAGGACTCTGGTTTTATGTTGAGGTATAATCCATACTGAAGGCTGTAGTCTTTGCTCTTCATCAGTAAGTGCTTAAAGTCATCTTCATTTTCAGCAAGCAAGGTTGTGTATGTCGTCTGCATATTGCAGGTTGTATTAATAAGTCTTCCTCCAATTCAGGTGTCACATTCTTCTTCCATCTTCTCGGATTATGTGCTCAACATACAAACTGACTAAGTATGGTGAAAGGATACAACCTTGGCACACACACCTTTCTTGATTTTTAACCACATGGTATTCTCTTGCTCTATACAAATGACTGCCTCTTAGTATATGTACAGGTTCCTCATGAGCAAAATTAAGTGTTCTGAAATTCTCAGAAGGAGAAATATATAATTTATTCATAAGAAAACACAAAGATACTTAAGTTAAAAAATGGATCTCTTTATTACTAGCCTCATGTTTAAAATTAAGAAAAACCAAGACAAATTATGATATATGGCATAATAAGATTAAAGAATGATAATCATTTCCTTACATTTTCATCAACTACAAGGTGGAGGCCATCTCCTCCTGCTGGAAAAATGTAATGTTGCAATGGAGTAGGCCGATAATCTGTGTAAATTACATGGCAAGGCTGTGAAAAGAAAGATAAGTAATTCAGCATATTTAATTTTATTTATCCAAAATAAAACTGTTTTATTTGTGATCTGCCTAAAAGCTCTAGGGGAAATAAACTTGTGAAGTGAGCATTTCAAAAACAGAAACTTTTCTTTTTTTTCACTCTAAGAACCAAGCCATAGTAAAATGTGAAAAAAATAGTTTTATCAAATTATATTATTTCCTTTTCATTTGACCAATTCTCTAAATAGCCAAATACACAATGTGAACTTTAATAATAATCACAGACCCATGCCCTAAAATGTAGATGTTGTAATTAAGAGAGGGGAGCTCTGGTAGCATAGTGGCTAAGACACTTGCCTGCTAACCAGACGGCTGGCGATTCAAACCCACCAGCCACTCCTCGGAAGGAAGGTTGGGCAATCCTACTTCCGTAGTGATACTGCCTCGGAAACCCAAGGAGGGGTCGCTATGAGTCGGGGCCGACTCGACAGCACGTAACAACAACAACAACAATTAAGAGATGTCTCTGTATCTATGGAGCAGCAATATGATGATATAGAAAGCTTCCTGAATTAAAATGGCACATATTTGCTCTGTAGACATTTTTAAGCCTTATTAAAACAGGAGATTGATCAAATTCCTCCAAAATATTGTCTGTGTTTCTATCCTACAGAATTAACATGGGAGAATGTTATAAAGCGCTATTAGAGAATTCACAAAATGATAAAATTAAGTTCAGGAGACTATCTTAAAGAAAAAATAAGGGCCAGAAAATAAAATCAAGAATGCATTCAGTACACATAAACAAATGCTTGTTATTAGGTCCAATAGAGTTGCTAAAGGGAAACCCAAAAAAACACAAAACGGAAACATTCATAAAAAGCTTCATGGTGCTCAATTAAATCAGATGCTCAGCAGATGCCTAACTTTTCCTTGTACCAAAGTCTTAAAGGAAATTCTCTATTAGGTATTTAAGGATCAATGTATGAATAAATACAGGAGCTTCCAAATCTGGCAGATGATTAGAATCAAGTTGGAAACTTTTGAAAATTAGAGATTTCAAGGTCCTACTCCCAAAGATTTGATTTATTTTTGGTTTGAAATGGGGCTCAGAAATCAACACTAAAAGTTTTAGTCAGTTGATTTGAATAAACTGCCTGATTTGAGAGGCAGCTTCATATTAAAATGCCATCTTTATTCTAGGCATTATTAAGAACAAAGTACAAGACACAGTAAGGTTAACTCGTAACATTTTGAATACTGAAGACATCTATAAAAAGAAAAAAAATACCTGCTTATGTAAATGGCAAATCCATTCAGCAAACTGTCGAGCATTTGGAATGGTAGCCGAAAGAAAGACATAGTGGACATTATCAGGTAGCAAAATGATAGTTTCTTCCCATACCACACCACGTTCTGAAAAAAATATGGAACTTGGAATTCAGTGTCACTTTAGTTACAGTATCTCAAATTATTTTCTCTCAAGCTCAATAATTAAAATGCAGATCATTTCACACTGGGATATCTTTATTCACAGAACCTTAATGAAAACCGCTTGAGCTCTTGCCATGAATTAAGTAGACTAAACCACTGTAAAAACAATATACTATGAAATAACATTCTGTAAGGATACAGCTCCAGAATGAATTCAAGTGAGAAATGTCACAGATTGAATTGTGCCCCCCCCATTTATGTGACAATTTGGCTGGGCTATGATTCTCGGTGGTCTGGCACTTATGTAATGATGTGGTTTGGCAGTTATGTGATGATGTAATAATCAGATGATGCGATCTAATTTGATCAGCCAATCAGTTGTAAGGGGATTAGGGTACTAGGATGCAATATCCTTATTTAGGCCACAGCACTGGTCTGATGTAAGGGTAGTTTCCCTGAGATATGGCTCACATTACCTTTTATCTTACAAAACATAAAAAGAGAGAAGCAAGCAGAGAGGGACCCCACGACCACCAAGAGAGAAGAGCTGGGAGCGGAGTACATCCTCTGGACACATGGTCTCTGTGCTGACAAACTACTATACCCAGGTGCAGTGTAGTAAATCACTTAGTGTAGCTTTTCTAGCCATAAGTCTTTGTAAACGCTGTGGTGGAATTTGCTGTGAGCAACTGAGGAGCTCCTGATTGTAAAAGTTATCCACCTGGGGTATTCTGTTGGGCGCAACACAGAGCAATGTTCTGGGAGGTTCCTGCTCTCTCTCAGGTGCTTAGAATTCTGATGTTATGATTGGTTAGTTTGGCCACTCTGCCGGGCTCAAAAGGAGGCCTTGTAGAGGCAGAAGAAGTCTCTCTCTGACTGCTGGTTGAGGAAGATGTGCTGCTAAAAGAGACACACGCTCCTGGGAAAGAGACACAAGAGACATGCATTGCTAAGTGAGACACCGAGGGACATTCACTGTGGGGAGAGAGACTGTGAGAGACTGTTAGGAGAGAGACTGTGGGCTGGGAAAGAGACTGAGCATTTTTCATGAACTTGAATTGTAACCTGGTGCTTCCCTAATAAACCTCATAATCTGTGAGTTCTGTGTGGCCACTGCAGTGAATTATCGAACCCAGGAAGAGGTGGTAGGTGCTTTGGGAGGAACAGTTGGTGAAAGGGCTGGAGGGAGGCAGCATGTCTGGCCTTATAGGAATAGGCCTGGGTTATTGATGGTGACTCTGTCTTCCTTTTGTGGGGTTAGAGGAGGTCAGGAGATGTGGCCCTCTTGCCCTTTAAGGACCAGGGGAAGATGCAAGCCAAGATACATGCAGATCTTCAAGAGACACCAGGCCCACAAGGTTGAAAGGACACGATGACCCTCACCCAGAGCCAACAGAGAGAGCCTTCACCTAGAGCTGGAATCCCTAATTTGGACTTCTAGTCACCTCAACTGTGAGAGAATAAATTTCACTTTGCTAAACCCACCCATGTGTGGTATTTGTTATAGCAGCACCAAATAACTAATACACAAACAGGAACGTCAATGACAAGGCAGAGAAGTAGTATTTCCATTTTAGTTTCAGAAACAGAGTGTTAATGGCTTGCACAGAGTTACGAGAACAAATTTCAAAGACATACTATTACTATTACATATGGCATCCTTCACCCAATTATCCCCATAATCCTATGGATATGAAAGAAAGATTTGATAAACAGTACAACTATTAAGTCAGTTTATGTTAAAACAGGAAAACCAGAAAAATTAGTCTGCTAGTTTCCTCCTAAAATAAACCAATCAATACAGGATTAATTATGTTAAAATGAAATCAACTCCTTTCAGAACTTAATTTTGTGAATTTGTAGATAAATTATTTAAATTGTATTAATACAGACTGAGTGCTTTAATTCAAAGAAAAACTAAATTTTATTTTAATGTGTATTTATTAAATATTTTAACTTTTAAATGTTTGTTAATCCCTTCTCCCTCATAATTCCAAATACACCAACTTTTCCATTGTTAGTAGTATAATAACCCAAGGAAAGGAATAATCTTAACTTTTCTTTTTGTGTATTTCATAATTCTCACTTAATTCATAATTCTCACTTTATTTTTTATCAGAAATATGCTTAGTTGTGTAACTTTAAAAAAATAATGTAAGCTAATAAAACTTAAGAAATTAAACTCTATAAGCCAGAAGTTCTGGGAATTTCTTAACATTAGTTTACTAGAAATAGCTCTATTAAGAGCAAACCAGTTTTAATTCCACTTTCTTTATGTGAAGTTGAAATTTTTCATCCAGCAAAAATTATCAGAGGAGCTGTTCTTGAATTAGAGACTATGTTGTCCACAAGTTTAAGCAAATGTTTATGAAAACTTGTTGTTGTTGTTGTTGTTGTTATGTGAAAACTTAGCCATACCAAAATCCAAAGCAAAATTTAACTTCTTGTTAAAAATCCCTAAGGTCTGTCTTAAGGGGAAATAAATGGCATACACTTCAATATCACAGAATAAGTACAATACCTGAATCTCTCATGTAATGAATTTCATCAAATATGACCCAAGCAACTTCTCGCATAACTTCAGAACCTCTGTATAGCATACTTCTCAAAATCTAAAAAAAAGAAATTTGACAAGAGTTTGGTATAGTAACTAATCATTAAACAAAAACTTTCTCTAACAAAGTATTTGGAAAATTCTTTATCACTGGAAACATTTATTTTGTTGTTAGATGCCATGAAATCAAGCCTACTGTACCCTAGGGAATAAATTACAGCCCAGTCCCACACCATCTCCATGATTGTGTGAGGATTGAACTGCTGTGATACACAGGGTTTTCACTGGCTAATTTTCAGAAGTAAATTGCCAGGCCTTTCTTCCTAGGCTGTCTTAGTCTGGGAGCTTCACTGAAACCTATTTGGCATCAAAGCAACATGCAACTCTCCACTGACAGATGGGTGGTGGCTGCACAGAAGGTGCTATGCCCAGGAATCAAACCTGGGTCTCTGATATGGAGGATGAGAATTCTACCACTGAACTACTAATGCTATTTTATAAATCAAATAATATCCCTTTCTCCAATAAAACCAATGAATTCTCAATAGCTAGAGGGAAGCTATTGGGATAACCACCACTTGTGTGTCAGCTTATCATACTGTGGTGACGTGCATGTTGCTACGAGGCTGGAGGCTATGCCATCAGTACTTCAATACCAGGAAGGTAACCCATTGTGGACTAGTTTCAGCAGAGCTTCCAGAAGAAGAGACTTGGAAGAAGGAGGTCATCTACTTCTCAAAGAATTGGACAGGGAAAACCTTATAAATAACAGTGAAACACTGTCTGATATGTTACTGGAAAACTTTATGAACAGCCCTAAAACACTGTCTGATATAGTATCAGAAGATGGGAAGCTCAGGTCAGAAGGTACTCAACTATGACTAGGGAAGAGCTGCCTACTCAGAGTAGAGGCAACCTTAATGATGTAGGAGTAAGCTTTTGGGACCTCCACTTACTGATGTGGCATGACTCAAAATGAGAAGAAACAACTGCAAACATCCATTAACAATCAGAATATAGAATGTACAAAGTACTACTCAAAGAAAATTGGAAGTTGTCAAAAATGAAACACATAAAGATTGATATCCAAGGTATTAGTGAGCTGAAATGGACTATTTGGGCCATTTTGAATAAGACAACCATATGATCTACTATGCCGGGAATGATAAATTGAAGAGGAATGGCATGACATTCACCATCACAAAGACTGTTTCAAGACCTATCCTGACACAATGCTGTCAGTGATAGGACAATATCCATATGCCTACAATGAAGACCAGTTAATACCTCTATTATTCAAATTTATGCTACAAGCACCAAAGCCAAAGATGATGAAATTGAAGATTTTTACCAGTTTCTGCAGTCTGAAACTGACCAAACATGCAATCGAAATACGTTGATTATCACTAGTGACTGGAATGCAAAAGCTGGAAACAAAGAAGAATTACTGGCAGTTGGAAAATATGGCCTTGGTGACAGAAAAAACACTGAAGACAACATGACAGAATTTTGTAAGACCAATGTCTTATTCATTGCAAATACCTTTTTTCAACAACATAAATAGTGACTATACACATGGACTTCACCAGATGGAGTACACAGGAATCAGATCGACTATATCTGTGGAAAGAGGGGATGGAGAAGTTCAGTATCTTCAGCCAAAATAAGGCCAGGAGCTGACTGTAAAACAGACCATCAACTGCTCATATGCAAGGCGATGCTGAAGACAGTTAAAACGAGTCCACGAGAGACAAAATATGACCTTGATTATACCCTTCCTGAATCTAGAGGCCATCTAAAGAATAGATTTGATGCCTTGAACACCAATGACTGAAAACCACAAAACTGTGGGATGATATCAAGAACATCATCCATGATGCAAATCAAAACAACGAGATACCACCTTGCCCCAGCACTAGTAACAAAATTCAACAAGACAGAAAATAACAAATACTGCGAGGATGCGGAGAGACTGGGACTCTCATCCACTGCTGGTGGGACTGCAAAATGGTACAACCACTGTGGAAAGCAGTATGGCAATTCCTTCAAAAGTTGGAATTAGAAATACCATTCGATCCAGCCATTCCATTACTAGGTATATATGCCACAGAAGTGAGAGCCAAGAAAAGAACAGACATATGCATACCCATGTTCATCGCAACACTATTTACAACAGCAAAAAGATGGAAACAACTTAGGTGTCCATCAACTGAGGAATGGAAGAACAAACTATGGTACGTACACACAATGCAATACTACGCAACCCTAAAGAACAACGCAGAATCTGCAAAACACCGCATAATATGGATGAACTCAGAGGACATTATGCTGAGTGAAATTAAGTCAATCACAGAAGGACAAATATTGTATTAGCCCGTTATTGTAAAAGTCAAGGAAATTTTCTTTGTTGTTTACCTGGGGTGGGAGGGGAGAGGAGGGAACACTGTTAGATAGATAGAAATAAGTATTGATTTGGGTGAAGAGAAGGGCAATGTACAAAATGTGAGTAATCAACATGGTGGCACTGAGGAAGAGGAAGACAGAGAGAGGTATGTGGGAGGTGCAGACAACAAAGATGAACCCTTTTGCATATACAGTCTAAGTACTGCACTGTCAGTGAAGGCATACATGAGTATATGGGTGGACAGGCTGAACTATTAGGTACGTCTATATGCAGTGGGTAGTGTACCCAAGACCAGGTATAGGGTTGGCAGACAATGTTTCTACAAGTGTATTTGTATGTTCTATAATAGTCACTTCTTGGTCATGGCCAATTATCCCAAGGGACCAAGTAATAAATCCTGTGGGCTCGGGACCATAGTCACAGGGGACATCAAGCAAGACCTTGATGGCATAATGTTGTTGTTGTTGTTGTTGTTATGTGCCGTCAAGTCGGCCCCGACTCATAGCGACCCCTCCTTGGGTTTCCGAGGCAGTATCACTACGGAAGTAGGATTGCCCAACCTTCCTTCCAA
>NW_006921709.1:8141108-8143840 GCF_000298275.1 Orycteropus afer afer
TTGGGAGGAAGTGGGAGGGGAGCTGTTGCATGGGGGTAAATTGTAGTCAATGTCCATGAGACAAAGTGTATGTGAACTGCTGTATGGAAAGTGAATCTGCTCTGTAAACTTTCACCCAAATCACAATAAAATTAAAAAAAAAAAACACAGGAAAAGAAGAAAAGACCAAAATGGATCTCAAAAGAGACTTTCAAACCTACCCTTGAAAAGAGAGTAGCTAAAGCAAATGGAAAAAATGATAAGATAAAAGAGCTGAACAGAAGATTTCAAAGAGCAGCTCAAGAAAACAAAGCCAATTATTATAATGAAATGTGCAAACACCTGGAGTTTGATAAACAAAAGGGAAGAACACACTCAGCACTTCTCAAGCTGAAAGAAATGAAGAAGAAATTTGCTGTGAGTTGCAATACTGAAAGATTCTATGAACAAAATATTGAATGATGCAGAAAAGACCAGAAGAAGATGGAAGGAACACAGTCACTGTACCAAAAAGAGCTGATCGATGATCATCCATTTCAGGAGGTGGTGTATGTTCAAGAATCAATGGTATTGAAGGTAGAAGCTGAAGCTGCACTGAAGGAATTGGCAAAGAACATGGCTCCAAGAATAGACAGAATACCCATTGAGATGTTCCAACAAATGGATGCCACACTAAAAGCACTCACTCGGCTATGCCAAAAGATTTGGAAGACAGCTACCCAGCTAACTGACTGGAAGAGCTTTCCAAAGAAAGGTAAATGTGGAAATTATTGAACAATATCATTAACATAACATACAAGTAAAATCTTACTGAAGATAATTCAAAAACGTCTTCAGCAGTATACTGAAAGAGAACTGCTGGATTCAGAAGAGGACACAGAACAAGAGAGATGATTGCTGATGTCAGATAGATCTTCGCTGAAAGCAAAGATTAAGCATCTTTCTGGTATTCTTTGCTTTCAGTCAAGATCCATCTGTAAAACTTGTTTTATTAACTATGAAAAAAGCATTCAATTGTGTGGATCATAACAAATCATGGATAACATTGAGAAGAATGGGAATTCCAGAACACTTAATTGTGCTTACGAGGAACCTGTCCATAAACCAGAAGGCTGTTGTTCGAACAGAACAAAGAGATACTGCTTGGTTTACAATCAGGAAGGAAGTGTGTCAGGGTCATATCCTTTCACCATACTTATTCAATCTGTATGCTGAGCAAATAATCCATGAAGAAGAGTGTGGCATCAGGATTGAAGGAAGATTCATTAACAACCTGTGATATGCAGATGACACAACTTTGCTTGCTGAAAGTTTAAGGATGACTTGAAGCACTTCCTGATGAAAATTATAAACTACAGTCTGCAATATGGATTACACCTCAACACAAAGGAAACGAAAATCCTCACAACTGGACCTATAAGCAGGATCACAATAAATAAAGATTGAAGTTGTCAAAGATATATTACTTGGTTCCACAATCAACACCAATGGAAGCAACGGTCAAGACATCAGATGACATACTGCACTGGGCAAATCTGCTGCAAAAGACCTCTTTAAAGTGCTGAAGAACAAAGATGTCTCTTTGAAGACTAAGGTGCACCTAACTCAAGCCATGGTATTTTCAATCACCTCACATGCATATGAGAGCTAAACATTGAGTGAGGAAGACTGAAAAAGAGTTGATACTTTTGAGTTATGCTGTTGGCAAAGAATGCTTAAAGTGCCATGGACTGCTAAAAGGACAAATCTGGCCTGGAAGAAGTGCAGCCAGAATTCTCCTTGGAAGTGAGAATGGCCAGACTTTGTCTGACCTACTTTGGTCATGTTGTCTTGTCAGAAGGGACCATTCACTAGAGAAGGATATCATGCTTGGTAAGTGGAGGGCCGATGAAAAAGGGGAAGGCCCTGGACAAGATGGACTGACACAGTGGCTGCAATGATGGGCTCAGATATAGCAAGTATTCTGAGGCTGGCACAGGACTGGGCAGTGTTTTGTTCTGTTGTACATAGGATTGCTATGAGTCGAAGTCAACTCGACAGCACCTCACAACAAGAGAAGGGAGCTACAAACCACACAATGAATTATTATCACCTTTACTGCCCATGTCTCAAACTGAAGTTATTATCTTATATGCTCAGCACTAATTCTAAGATCCATACTTTCTAGATATGAAAACAACTTAAAATTATCTTCTGTCCAACACACTAGACCGCATACTGTTTATTCATTTTTTCTGCCTATATCCCCTCACTACATGGATATTTTTGGACACTAATTATCTTGACTTTTGAAAGTTAAATGAAATCCTCCACAAATGGAATAAAGTTTTGAGAACAGAATATAAACTTATTTTGGGTGCCACTATGAAAACCCAGTAACACCAAAACTTAACACGGCACTTAACAACAACAACAACATGAAAAATGACCAATGTTTTTGGCTGGCTCTCTGGACCAGAAGCTGATTTATGTTCTCTAGTGTACCATGTCCTTGTAAAAACCAAAGATATAATTCAAGTATGTACAGAAGTACTTAATACAGTGATTATAGGTAATCATATT
This sequence comes from Orycteropus afer afer, assembly GCF_000298275.1. Taxonomy (NCBI): domain Eukaryota; kingdom Metazoa; phylum Chordata; class Mammalia; order Tubulidentata; family Orycteropodidae; genus Orycteropus; species Orycteropus afer. The sequence continues at coordinate 8,143,650 of NW_006921709.1, forward strand.
ATATAAGTATATATATATTTTTTAAGATATTATAATTATATGTTAAAAAAGCCTGATTATATAAATAAGTTAAACATAACAGCGCATTCATTTTTCACAAAGTTTTACTTATCTATTGGTATCAACACTCAGATACAGAAGAAAAAAAAAGACACTGTGCAACAAAGAACTTCAAACAAAGAACTTCAAAA
>NW_006921709.1:8144200-8147769 GCF_000298275.1 Orycteropus afer afer
TTAAGATTAAAAAAGAAAAATCAATGAGTTACTATACAAATTACCTCTGTGGTCATAACAAGACAAGATGCTGTAGGATTAATAGTAACATCTCCAGTCATCAGACCAACATCCTGAAATTCTTCATACATTTCACGGTATTTCTGGTTACTCAGAGCCTTAATTGGGCTAGTAAATATTACACGCTGCTTTTCCCTTAAGGCCAATGCAATGGCATACCTAAAAATGTGAAAGCAAAAAATAAGGTAATTATAAAATTTTTACATCAAGTTTTCTGATGTTGTTATTGTATTAATATATAAAATATGTCCAAATTTTCCCTAATTACTTGTTTTAAATGGATTCTGAAGAATGCCTAAGGCACCTGACTACTAACCAGAAAGCTGGTGGTTCAAACCCACCAGCCACTCTTATAACTAGTAATTATAACACTGTATTACTGGGTTTAAGGAGCTCTGGTGGCATAGTGGATAAGGCATTTGGCTGCTAACCAGGTCAGTGGTTCAAAGCCACCAGCCACTCTGCAGAAGGAAGATGGGACAATCTACTTCTGTAAAGATTTACAGCCTCGGAAACCCAATGGGGGTCACTATGAGTCAAAATCAACTCGATAGCTGTGAGTTTGATTTTGGTTTTACTGGGTTTATAGCACACATACATGATACATATATGAAAGATAAAAAGAGCACCAAAAAAAAAAAAAAAAGGCAAAAACAGACCTTTATTAGAACAATGTTTCCATACTTTATAGAAATTATTATTATAATTTAGCTAAAGATACATTCTGTAAGCCCTAAAGCAACCATGAAAAACACAACTCATATAAAGCAATCTTAGGAAAAAAATAAGAATAAAATTGTACACTAAAAATACTTATTAAACACAAAAAAGGCAGTAAAGAAGAAAATATCCAAAAAAAAAAAAAAAAAAAGGGTAAGATACACACCAAGAAAGAGGCAAACATAAATCTAATTATATCAATAACTAAATTAATGATGAATGAAATATAACTTTAACCACTAAGCCCTCCTGCCTCTTCCCATAGTGTATCAGTTCATAACTTCATTCATTAATGCCCACATATAGGATGACCAATGCAAATGAAAGTTTGGGAGAGGGAACACAGGCGGAGGCAGGTAGTGGTGGTTGTTGTTGTTATGTGCCGTCGAGTCTAACCCGACTCATAGCAACCCCTCCTTGGGTTTCTGAGGCAGTATCACTACAGAAGTAGATTGCTCCATCTTCCTTCCGAGGAGTGGCCAGTGAGTTTGAACTGCCAGCCTTCTGGTTACCAGTCAAGTGCCTTAGGCACTACACTACGAGAGGTTACCCTAAATTGAACAAACAGAAGTAGACTAATTTAAGGATTGTTGCTGTTAAATGCTCTCGAGTCAGCTCCAACTCATGTGACCCAACTAACAACAGAACACTACCAGGTCCCACACCATCCTCACAATCTTTGGATTGATTGAGCTCATTATTGCAACCACTTGATCTATCAATCCATTTCCTTGAGGGTCTTCCTCTTTTTCCCTGACCCTCTACTTGACCAAGCATGACATCCTTCTCCAGAATAGCCCCTTCTAACAATATGACCAAAGGAGGTCAGGCGAAATCCAGCCATTCTCAATTCTAAGAAGCATTCCGGCTGCACTTCTGGGACAGATTTGTGCACTCTTTTAGTAGTCCATGGTAGTTTTTGGTATTTTTCACCAACACCACAATTCAAAGGTATCACTCTTGTTCAGTCTTCCTTATTCATTCTCCAGCTGTCATACACATATGAAGTAACTGAAAATATCATAGCTTGAGTTAGGTACACCTTAGCCTTCAAAGTAGTACCTTTGATCCTTAACACTTTAAGGAGGTATTTTGCAGCAGATCTGCTCAGCGCAATACAAGGTCTGATTTATTGTCTGCTGCTTCCATGGGTATTGATTATGGATCCAAATAAAATGAAATGCCTGACGACTTCAATCTTTTCTCTATTTATCATAATGGATATTTATTGTTTATTGTAGCAGTTGTGAGGAATTTTTGTTTTCTTTATGTTGAGGTGCAATCCATACTGAAGACTGTAGACTTTGATCTTCATCAGTAAGTGCTTTGAGTCACTCTTACTTTCAGCAAGCAAGATTGTCTCATCTGCATGTCGCAGCCTCTTAGTAAGTCTTCCTTCAACCCTGATGCTATATTCTTCTCTGTGTAGTCTGGCTTCTCACATTATTTGTTCAGCATACAGATTGAATAAGCATGGTGAAAGGATGCAACCATGATTGCACGCCCTTCCTGATTTAAAACCATAAAGTTTCCCCCTGTTCTGTTTGAATGAGAGCCTCTTTGTCCATGTACATGTTCCTTATGAACACAACCAACCATTCTGGAATTCCCATTCTTAGCACTTTTGTCCATAATTTACTATGACCACACAGTCGAATGCCTTTGCATAGATAATGAAACACAGGTAAACATCTGTCCTGTATTCTATGTTTTCATCAAAGATCTATCTGAATCAGCAATGATATCCCTCATTCCACATTCTCTTCCAGCTTGCATTTCTGGAATATACTACTGCAACTGTTTTTGAATTATCCTCAGCAAAAATTTACTTATATGTGATTTTAATGACACAGTTCAATAATTTCCACATTCTGTTGGATCATCTTTCTTTGGAATAGACACAAATATGGATCTCTTCCAATTGGCTGGCCAGGAAGCTGTCTTCCCAATTTTTTTTGGCATAAACGAGTATATGCCTCCAGCACTACATCTGTCTGTTGAAGACTCTCAATGAATATTCCATCAATTCCTGGAGCCTTGTTTTTCACCAATTCCTTCAATGCAGCTTGGACTTCTTCCTTCAGTAAGATTTCTTCTTGATCACATGCTATCTCCTGAAATGGTTGCATGTCCACCAATTCTTCTTGGTACAGTGATTCTGTATATTCCATCTTCTGTCAATGCTTCCTGAGTCATTTAATATTTTGCTCCTACAACTCTTCAACATTGCAATTTGAGGCCTGAATATTTTCTTCAGTTCTTTCAGCATGAGGAATACTGAACATGTTCCTCCCTTCTCTATTTTGTCCAGGTCTTTGCACATTTCACTATAATACTATACCTGTCTTCTTGAACTGCTCTTTCAAATTTTCTGTTCAACCCTTTTATTTCATCATTTCTTCCACTCACTTTAGCCACTCTCCATTCAAGAGCAAGTTTCAGAGTCTCTTCTGATATCCATTTTGGTCTTTTCTTCCTTTCCTGTCTTAAATGATCTTTTGCTTTCTTCATGTATGATGTTCTTTGTATTATCCCATAACCATTCTGGTCTGCGATCACTGATAGTCTATGCATGGTATCTATTCTTCAGATGGTCTTTAGATTCAGATGGTATATAATCAAGGTCATATTTTGGCTCTCGTGACATCGTTTTAATTTTCTTCAGATTCAATTTGAACTTACATAGACGCAACTGATTGTTTATTCCAGTCACTCCTAACCTTCTTTGGGAGCTCTGGTAGCATAGTGTGTAAGGCACTTGACTGCTAACCAGAAGGCTGGCGGTTCAA
>NW_006921709.1:8148659-8152444 GCF_000298275.1 Orycteropus afer afer
TCAACTTTACTTAGAGGAGGTAGCTCTGCCCCAGTTGTATTTTAAATGCCTTCCAACCTGAGAGGCTCATCTTCTGGCACTGTATCAGACATTTCTGCTATTCATGTTTTCCAGTAATATGCCAGACTATGTTTCACTGCTATTCATACCGTTTTGAGTGGTCATTTTTTTCAGAAGTGGATGGCTCCATCCTTCTTCCTAGTCTGTCTTAGTTTCGAAGTTCCACTGAAACTTGTCTACCATGGTGACACTCATGGAATTGAAATACCAGTGGCATAGCATCCAGCCTCACAACAACATGGAAGCCACCACTGTACGATTAACTGACAGATGAGCAGTGGATTTAAGAGCAGAATATGAGAAAAGAAAGAGCTGAACAAAGAGAGAGCTCTGAATATCTGCTGAAGATTCCTGAGTCTTCCGGGTAAGTACAATCAGTAAGTAAATGTTAGAAAGCTGCCTAAGCCCAGCAAATGATCATCCAAAAGGAACACAGATAAAAATGACTGAATCTCACATAGGGTTGAGAGTAACTTGAGGTCCCAATAACCACTGTGGAAAATTCTCAAAGTAATCCACAAGATACTGGGTGGGATACTGAGATAAATGCTGACTTGTGGAAAATTACTCCTATAAATTCTGCTCTGGTTCTGCCTACAAAATTATAAAGTGTGAACCCAGAATGCATTACATTTTTCCAAGTAAAACAATTGTACCCCAGAACAGACCTCAAGAATATTTGTAAGAATGTAAAAATATCTGACACTTAAGATAAAATTCTCAGTGTCTGGCACTCAATCAAACATTAACAGGCATGCAAAGAAGCAGAAAATTTGGCCTATAATGAGGAAAAAGAAATCAGAAGAAAAAAATCCAAAATGACAGAGATTACAGATTTAGTAACAAGGACATTAAAAGTTATTACAACTTTAAAAATTGTAGTCAATGTCATGAGACAAAGTATATGTGAACTGTTGTATGCAAAGTGAATTTGCTCTGTAAATTTTCACCCAAATCTCAATTAAAAAAAAAAAGTTATTACAACTTTAAATGGAATACTATGCAACATTAAAGGAAAATGAAGAATACATGAATCATCTTACAACATGGATGAATTTGAAGGACATTATGCTAAGTGAAATAAGTTAATCACAGAAGAACAAATACTGTATTAGCCCATTACTATAAAAAGTCAAGGAAAGGTTTATTTAGGGAAGGAATTCACTTTGCTGGTTACTGGGGATGGGAGGGAAGGGAAGGGAAAATTTCAGACTAGCTGCAGGTAAAAGAAAAGAACAAGTTATTACAACTTTACTTCTTATGTACAAGAAGGTTGAGGAAAGAATGAACAGTATGTAAAGCAGCAACACAGAGGATATCAGAAGACCCAAATCAAACTTCTGGAGAAAAAAAAATACATTGAAGATAAAAAATGCATTGTATGGCATTACAGCAGATTAAACACTGTAGAAAATAATGAGTAAACTTGAAGCCATAGCAAGAGAGACCATTTAAAATAAACAAAAAATAAACAACAAAAAATTTTTAAATAGCCAAATATCTAATCTAAGCAGTTTGCAAAGAAGCAGGAAGATACTAACACACTCCAAATAGTTTCCTGATTCTTAGCATACTTCAGTTAGACGAAGAAATAATACAGATGAAAGAATAACAAAGACATTTAACATTTAAACAGTTTTTATAACTATATTCCCTATGTTCAAGAAGCTATAGAAAAGACTGACCATGTTAAGTAGAGACATATAAAAAAAATAAGGAAAAAAGAAAATTCTAACTTATGGTGACCCTACAGGACAGAGTAGAACTGCCTCATAGTTTTCAAGGCAATAATTCTTTACAGAAGCAAGCTGTCACATCTTACAGCCTCCTCCACAGTGGCTGCTGTGTTTGAATTGCTGACCTTCTACTTAGCAGCCGAGCACTTAAGCACTGCAACACCAAGGCTCTCTAGTATACATGTACAAGATATAAAAAACAATTAAGAGATCTAGCAATAAAAATGACAATATCTGAAATTTAAAAATGTGTTGAATGAGATTAACAGCAATTAATGAAGGAGCAAAGATTAATGAATGTGAACACATCATCCATCAGAAACAACCCAAAATGAAACACATAAGAAAAAACAAGCAAACATAGCATCAGTAAGCCATAAGACACCTTCAAGTGGTCTAGTATGAACGTGAATGGAGTCCTCAAGAGAAGGAGTTCAGAGGAGCACTGAAAAATATAACCATATTTTGAAGAAAATATGGTTAGATTTTCTAACTTTGATGAAAATTGTAAACCCACAAATCAAGCTTAACAAAATAAAAATACAAGATAATCTGAAAAAAAAGTCAGGTGTTGTCAAACTGATTCCAACTCATAGCAATCCTATACACAACAGAACAAAACACTGACTGGTCTTGTGCCATCCTCACAATTGTTGCTATGTTTGTGCCCATTTTTGCAGAAACTCTATCATCCATCTTGTCAAGGATCTTCCTCTTCTACTTTACCAAACATGACATCCTTCTCAGGAACTAGTACCTCCTGAAAAAATGTCCAAAGTAAGTGAGACAGAGTCTAACCATCCTCACTTCTAAGGAGCATTCTGGCTATATTTCTTCCAAGACAGATTTGTTCATTCTTCTGGCAGTTCATGGTGTACTCAACATTCTTCACTATAATACAAAGGTATCAACTCTTCCTTGGGCTTCCATGTCCACCTTTAACATGCATATGCAGTAACTGAATATATACCATGGCTTGGGTCAGGCATACCTTAAAGACATCTTTGATTTTTAACATTTTCAAGAGGCCTGCAGACGTGCCTACTACAATATGTCATTTGATTTCCTGACTGCTGCTTCCATGGTTGTTGACTGTGGATCCAGTAAAATGAAATCCTTGACAACTTCAATATTTTCCAGGTTTATCATGGTGTTTCTTCTATTAGGCCAGTTGTGAGGATTTCTGTTTTCTTTATGTTGCAGTGTAATCTATCCAAAGGTTGTACTATTTGATCAGTCAGTAAGTACTTCAAGTCCTCTTCACATTTAGCACGCAAGGTTATGTAACCAGCATATCACAGGTTGTTAATGAGTCTTCCTCAAATCCTGATGCCATATATTTCTTCAAATAGTCTAGATTCTCAGATTATTTGTTCAGCATACAGATTGAAAAGTATAGTGACGAAGATGCAACTACTGGACTCTCTCAAAGAAGAGTGAAGAAACTCAAAAACACAAGAAAACAATTAGTCCAAAGGACTAATGGACCATGGGAAGCTCGGCCTATGTGACTAGAACTAAATAGTGCCTGGCTATCAATGCCAACTACTCAGAAAAAGGTCAAAATCAGAGATCCTGGATACAGTGGGAGAAAATGTGGAACAAAATACAAAAACATCTAGGAACACTGTTTGGATCAAGACTGGTAAAACCCCTGAGACTATGGACCCTAGTCACCCTTCAGGCCTGGTATTGGAGTCACTCTCATGGCTGACTCGCTGCCAAACAATGGACAGGCCTACACGCTGAACAGCTAACTACATCAGTGAGATGCACTCCTTAGGACAATCAACCATGGGAGATTATAAGGTCAGCATTTACACAGGGAGAAAGGCAGGGAGGCAGGAATGCATAGGCAAGAAGGACACGGTGAGAGTTCCGGCAAGATGGTGGACTAGGCAGAAGGACTGCACAGACCCTCTTCAACAAAGAAAAGGGAAACCAATTAACACAGACACAGAAGATAATCTTGGACCCCTGAGCCTTGAA
>NW_006921709.1:8155794-8166662 GCF_000298275.1 Orycteropus afer afer
AAGGACACGGTGAAAGGGTAACCACAGAAAGAACATGAGAAGTGAGTTGTTACACTGTGGCATTTGTAATTAGTGTCACAAAACAAAATGTTTATGAACTGTTTAATCTAAAATGAATCTGTTTTGTAAAACTTCACTCAAATCACAATAAAAAGTTTAAAACAAAAAAATGGTATGGTGAAAAAATACAACTCTGACACACACCTTTCCTGATTTTAAACCACAAAACATCCCCTTGTACTGTTCCATAATTTGTTATGATCCACACAGAACAAAGCCTTTACAAAGTCAAGAAAATACAGGTAAACATCTTTCTGGTATGCTCTGCTTTCAGCCAAGATCCATCTGAAATCAGCAATGACAAACCTTATACCACTTCCTCTTCTGAATCTAGTTTGAATTTCTGACAGTTCCCTGTCAATGTACTGCTACAACTGTTTTTGAATTATCTTCAGCAAAATTTTACTTGTATGTGTTATTTATGATTTTGTTCAATAATTCTGGATTCTGTTAGATCATTTTTCATTGGAGATATTGTACAGAAATTTTTTCAATACTGAAACTAAAGGCATGAATTTTTTTCTTCAGCTTGAGAAATGCCACGTATGGTCTCCCCTTTTGGTTTTTTAACTCCAGCTCTCTCTACATTTTATTATAGTATTTAATTTTGCTTTCTTGAGCCATTCCCTTTGAAATCCTCTGTTCAGTTCTTTATCCTCATTTCTTCCATTTGCTTTAGCTACTCTATGTTCAAGAGCAAATTCCAGAGACTTTTCCAACATCCATTTTAGTCTTTTCTTTCATGTCATTTTAATGACATTTTGCTTTCTTTGTGTATGATGTCCTTGATGTTATCAGACAACAGGGCTGGTCTACAGTCACTAATGTTCAATGAGTCAAATCTATTTTTGAGATGGTCAAAAATTTGACTGTCTGTTCCAAGGCAGTCCCTGGCCTTGTCCTGACTTACGATATTGAGCTTCTGCATCACCTCTTTCTACAGATGTACTCAATTTAGTTCCTATATATTTCATCCAGCAAGGTCCATGTATACAGTCACCTTTCTGAAAAAAGCTGTTTTGAATTAATAGGTCATTGGTCTTACAAAATTTTATAATATAATCTCCAGCATCTTTTCAATTACCAAGGCCATATTTTCCAATTACTGTTCTTCCTCCTTTGTTTCCAACCTTTACATTCCTATCACCAATAAATATCAATGCACCTTGACTGTGTGTCTGGTCAATTTCAGACTGCAGAATTTGGTTAAAATCTTCAATTTCTTTGTCATTGGCCGTAGAGGCCAGTGTGTAAATGTGAATAATAATTGCATTACCTGCTCTTCCTTACAAGCGTATGGATATTGTTCTATTACTAACAGTGCTGTACACTTCAGGACAGATCTTGAAATATTCTTTTTAACAATTCACGTGAAATCATTTTTTTCAATTTGTCATTTCCGCCATAGTAGACCATGACTGTTCAATTCCAAATGAACAAAACCAGTCCATTTCAGTTCACTACTCATTAACAACCTGCAATATGCAGGAATTGATGGAATGCCCATTGAGATATTTCAACAAAAGTATGCCGTGCTGGAGGCACTCACTCAGCTCTGTCAAGAGATCTGGAAGACAGCTACCTGGCCAAGTAACTGAAAGGGATCCATATGTGGACCCATTCCAAAGAAAGGTGATCCCATAGAATGTGGAAATTATTGAACAATATCATTAAGATCACACGCAAGTAAAATCATACTGAAGGTAATTCAAAAATGGTTGCAGCAGTACACTGACAGAGAACTTCCAGAAATGCAAGCTGGATTCAGAAGAGGACGTGGAATGAGGGCTATCATTGCTGACGCCTGATGGATCTTGGCTCAAAGCAAAAATATAAGAAAGATGTTTACTTGTGTTTTACTGACTATGCAAAAACATTTGATTGTGTGGATCATAACAAACTATGGATAACACTGAGTAGACCGGGAATTCCAGAACACTTAACTGTACTCTTGAGGAACATGTATATAGACCAGGAAGCTGTCATTCAAGGGTGACAAAAGGACACTGCATGGTTTAAAATTAAGAAGAGAGTATATCAGGGTTGCATCCTTTCACCATACTTATTCAATATGTACGCTGAGCAGATAATCTGAGAAGCTGGACTATATGAAGAGGAACTTGGAGGAACAGAGGAAGACTAACAAGCTGCAATATGCTGACAACACAACTTTGCTTGCTCAAAGTTAGGATGACTTGAAGCATTTAGTGATACAGATTGAAGGGTATAGTGTGTAGTATGGATTACACCTCAATATAAAGAAAACAAAAATCCTCACAACTGGACCAATAAGCAGCATCACGATAAATGGAGAAAAGACTGAATTTTGTCAAAGACTTCATATTATATGGTTCCACAATTAACACCAATGGAAGCAGCAGTCAAGATATCACACAATGTATAGCACTAGGCAAATCTGCTGCAAAAGATCTCTTTCAAGTACTGAAGAGCAAAGACTAAAGTGCACCTGACACAAGCCATGGTATTTTCAATCGCCTCATGTGCATGTGAAAATTAGACAATGAATAAGGAAGACCGAAAAAGAGTTGATGCTTTTGAGTTGTGGTGTTGCAGAAGAATGCTGAAAGTACCATGGACTGCTAAAAGAACAAATCTGTCCTGGAAGAAGTACAGCCAGAATGTTCCTTGGAAGTGAAAATGGCCAGACTTCGTCTGACCCATTTTGGTCATGTTCTAAGAAGGGACAATTCCCTGGAGAAAAATAACATGCTTGGTAAAGTGGAGGTCAATGAAATAGGGGAAGGCCCTCAACAAGATGGAGTGATATAGTGGCTACAACGATGGGCTCAGCTATAGCAAGTATTGTGAGGCTCGCACAGGCCGAGGCAGTGTTTTGTTCTGCTGCACATAGGGTCGCTATGAGTCAGAGACAACTCAACGGCATCTAACAGCAACAACAATATGCAGACAACAAAACCTTGCTTCCTGTAAGTGAAGATCACCTGAAGCACTTACTGATAAAAATTAAAGACTACAGTCTGCAGCATGGGTTACACCTCATCATAAAGAAAATGAAAATCATCACAACTGGATCAATAAGCAGTAATATGATAAATGGAGAAAAGACTGAAGTTGTCAAAGATTTCATATTACTTGGATCCACAATCAACACCTATGGAAGCAGCAGTCAAGAAAACAGACATCACATTGCACTGGGCAAGCATGCTGCAAAAGACCTCTTTAAAGTGCCGAAGAGCAAAGATGTCACTTTGAAGACTAAAGTACACCTAACCCAAGCCATGGTATCATGCTTGGTAAAGTGGAGGGAAAAGAAAAAGAAAAAGGGAAAGGCCCTCAACAAGGTGGACAGACACAGCAGCTCCAACAATGGGCTCAGATATACCAAAGATTGTGATGCTGGCACAGGAACAGGGCAGCGTTCCATTCTGTTGTACACAGGGTCGCTACAAGTCGAAGCTGACTAGATGGCACCTAACAACTACCACCCAAGCCATGGTATTTTCAATACCCTCATATGCATGTGAAACCTAGACAACGAATAAGAAAAGCCAAAGAAGAGTTGATACTTTTGAGTTCTGTTGGTGAAGTATACTGAAAGTACCATGGACTGCCAAAAGAACGAACAAATCTGCCTTGGAAAAAGTGCAGCCAGAATGCTCCTTAGAAGTGAGAATGGCCAGACTTTGTCTCACTTACTTTTTGGTCATGTTGTCAGAAGGGACCATTCCCTGAAGAAGGATATCATGCTTGGTAAAGTGGAGGGTAAGCAAAGAAGGGGAAGACCTTCAACAAGATGGATTGACACGGTGGCTGCAAAAATGGGCACAAGTGTAGCAAGGATTGTGAAGATGGCACACAACTGGGCAGTGTTTCATCTGTTGTACGGGGTCACTACCAGTCAGAGCCAACTCGATGGCACTTAACTACAATGCCTAGGATAATGATTTTCAAGCATTCTAGATCATTTCTGACAACTTTCAATTTTCCTAGATTCACACTTCTTACCATTCAAGTTCTAATTGTTAATGGATGCTTGCAGCTATTTTTTTTCTCCCCGCTTTAAGTTGTGCTACATTGGCAAATGAAGGTGCCAAAAGATTTATTCCTTCCACATCATGAAAGTCAACTTTATTTTGAGGAAGCAGTTCTATCCCAGTCATATTTTGAATGCTTTCCAACCAGAGGGGCTCATCTGGCACATTATCAAACAATACTTCTCTACTATTTGTAAGGTTTTCATAATGCCAATTTTTTTGCACTACATTGTAAGGTCCTTCTTAGTCTGTCTTAGTCAGGAAGCTCCACTGAAACCTGTCTACCATGGGTGACCTTGCTGGTATTTTACATCAATGGCATAGCTTCCAGAAACACAGCAACAAGCAAGACACCAAAACTTGACAAATGACTGGTGGTAAATAAACTGTATCATGGCACATCATAATCAAATTGCTTAAAAGCAGTGATGAAACAAAAAAAAATGTAAAAGCAGCCAGAGGGAAAAAAGACATCAGGTACAAAGAAACAAAAGTAAGGATGACAGCAGACTTATCATATAAACAATGCAAGCAAAAAAACTCGTGGAATAAAAAAATTAGAATTCTATATGTAGTGAAGATACCTTTCAAAAATGAATATGAAATATATAATTTTTTGACATATGAAAGAATCCCTCATTAGCCAGCTTGCACTACAAAATAAATACTAAAGGAATTCCTTTAGGTAGAAGGAAAGTGATGCCATATAGAAACCTGAATCAAACACTCCAAAACTTATTAAATTATTTCAAAATACTTATCAGAAACGTTTCACCACCTATCAAAACAAGCATATCAACATAACATAAACAGGACAATTCACCAACATAGCAAGCATAACTTACCAACATAACAAAATTTGTAGGATACAGCTTTAGAGCCATTAAAAAGAAATTTATAGCACTGAATACCTATTAGAAAAGGGGCTCACATCGATGGCCTCATTTTTCCTCAAGAAACTAGACAAAGAGCCAAAGAGCAAATAAAGCTCAAAGTAAACAGAAGAAAATAAAGATCTACTTGCAAGAATTAAAAAAAAAAAACCAACCTGCAAGAATAAAGCAGAAAAAAAACAAAATTAAACTTCACAGGGAGAGTTAAAAAACAAAGTTAATTTTAAAATTTCATTTAAAAAGCTACTCACTCAGCGCATACAGTTTTTCCCGCTGATGTATGTGCAGATACTAAAACAGATTGATTATTATCAACACATTGAATGGCTTCTCTTTGAAAAGCATCAAGAATGAACGGGTATTCCTATAAAAATAAAATATTAATATCTGCATGAATATTTATGTGAAAATGTGGTTATACGAAAATCAGTATTATGTGAAAATGAAGGATCAGATCACAAAATGGAGGATGAGTACATCATTACATAACTGCCAAATTACATCATTACACAAACCACTGACATTCACAGTCGTCAAGTTGACACATAACCTTAACCATCACAGCCAGCATTACTCTCACCTCATACCTTGACATTCGTACTAGCAGACATACACTGTTAATGTGAAAAATAGTCAGATAGTACATTTTTTACTACTGTCATGAAAGCAAAGCATCAGACAACCATAGAGTTAAGTGAACAGTAGGTGCATTAGACTTCAAGAGTTCATGCCATACTGTCTTTTTTCATTTAAAAAAATGGCTTAGAAAATCTTACATTAAATATCTTTTAACCTTCTAAAGTCTATCAGGACTTTAAAATCCACCTAACACTACAGTGTAGTAAATTAACTGGCATGGCTTTTCTAGCCATAAATCTTTGTAAACCCTGCGGTGGAATTCGCCCTAAGTAACTGAGTGGCTCCTGATCATTAAAGTTATCCACCTGGGGTATTTCTGTTGAGCAGTGGCACAAAGCAATGTTCTGGGAAGTTCACGCGCTCTCTCTCAGGTGCTTAGAATTGTGATGTTATGATTGGTTAGTTTGGCCACTCGGCCAGGCTCAAAAGAAGCCCTTCTAGAGGCAGAAATACTCTGCTGGCTGAGAAAGACATGCTACAGAGAGAAACACGCTCCTGAGGGACACACACTGCTGAGAAAGAGACATCGAGAGACACACACTGCAGGGAGAGAGACTGTTGGCTGAGAGACGGTGAGACTGAGGGAGACTGAGTGCTTTCCCTGAACTTGAATTGTAGCCTGGTGCTTCCCTAATAAACCCCATGATCTGTGAATTCTGTGTGGCCACTGCAGTGAATTACAAACCCAGCAAGAGAGGTGGTGGGTGCTACGGGAGAAGCAGTGGTATCAGGGTTGGGGAAAGGGCTGGAGGGAGGCAGCCATGTCTGGCCTCGCAGAAATAGGCCTTGGGCTGCTGATGGTGATTCTGTCTTCCTCTTGTAGGGTTAGAGGAGGTTAGAAGATACATCCTCCCTGCCCCTTCAGCAAACACAAATAAGCAATATGATTTGAGTTTCATTAAAAGATTGTAAATGTCCTAAAGCTATATGCAAAAACTTGTATTCAAGGATTTTTCTACAGGGAAAAGGTGGATAACTTTCACTAGATTCGTTATAAAGGATAAGAAACACTAATTTTTTAAAAATTCAGCACCTGATGCTAAGTTTCCAACATGGCAGTGTATTTACTGACTGGATTTTCTATTTGTCTCCAGGTAGCTGTAGCTCCTTGGTACGTATACATTGGAAAGTATGAAAATCTCATATGAAAAGATTTTTAAGAAAAAGACTCACAAAACTATATAAATTGCATCAATTGAAGCACAGACCTTTGCAGCTTTTCCAACTCGAGGTTTAAGTGGTAAATAATCCTCATCTGCAGGAAGTGCAACCTGATGCCCAAAAGAAATTAACAAGTTACTATTTCAAGTTGACACATTCAGCATGTCCCAGCCTGTCTTACTCTGGAAGCTCTGCTGAAACCTGTCTAACAAGGGTAACTCTGCAGGTATCTGATATATTGGTAGCATAGCCTCCTCCAGCCTCGTAACCCACAAACCACTACAGTACGACACACTGACATTGAGTCAGCTCCAACTTATAGTGACTCTATGTCCATAATCAATGAAGGAATAAAAATTAATGATACCTTTAAGAACAAGGCAAAAAGCTAATGATACAACATTCAAAAATAACTCTACCACCTTTCATCTCATGGTAAAGTATTTAAAAACTTACATATTACCTCCCTAAATAATCTGTTTACCGAAGTCAAAGATCTTAGTTATCTTTGTACTTTCCATCCTAAGTGTACTGCTGATATTAAAGAATGATCAAAAAGGCTGAACAGGCACTAAAAGGGATGTCACCACATGAAAGAAAAGTATGTAGAATAAAATGATTCTCCCTTTTTCCTGGAACAGGAAGTAAACATTTTCCTCTGGTTAAGATTTCTTCTGTAGAACAATTCACAATATACCTAAATTTTCAAAATTTAAAAATTTATACTGACAATGTTCATGCTTCTAACTGTACAATTAAAATCTAACTAATTAGTATATAAATAATTCCTAGGGGCAAAGTAAGGTATGCAGAGAAATTACAAATTTCCATAAGCAAAAATGTCAATCAACAGGTATTAAATGAGAATAGCTGCTTCAGAAGCACTGAGAGATTAGAGTTGTGACTCACTTACAATCAGGATGATGTGGATAGTTTCAGAAAGAAAAGACCAGAACCTGACTAAAATTAGAAAAGTAAAATCTAGTCAATTATGAAACCTAATGAACTATACTAGTATGAAGAATGTGTCAGAAGTATGTTGTTCTAAATTGAGTCTATAAAGCAAAGCCCAAAAGTTAGAATGATAGTTTATCCAGCAAACTTTAAGACAAACTTAACTATGAGTTTTTATTAGTCAACAAACACTTCTGGAAAATAAGAATAGTATTCATCAGTCTTTCCCATAAGACTATCTATTTCCTTTATTATGATTCCAAGAAACTTCTAAAGTTTCTAATTCTGCTTCCCAGGTAGTTTGATAGCAAGAACACTATTTAGTCATTATATTAAGGAAATAACAACCTCTTATAAGTAGAATGAAAATGAACCTATCTTAGAGTCCAATTTGATTTTGTACACAGACAAAATAAAATTTCTAGATCTGAAAATCTGAAGACTAGACTCCAAATCATAATGTGATCCCTATCAAGATACAATTGAGCTATAGGGGCCACGTGTGCTTAATCAACCTTCCTCACATCTCTCTCTCTCTCTCTCTCTCTCTCTCTCGATACTATGACGTGAACAAAAGACATTAGCACTAAGAAATTAAGATTTTAGCATCTCTGGGGTTTAACAGAAACAACAACAACATTGTAATTTTATATCTACAGGAATCATAGAGTTGTGATTCTCTGAAAACAGGTAACACCAACACACAATGAAATAAGTGGAAGCCTAAAGAAACTAAGGAATCAGAAAATACAGAAAATTAGCAGAATGGGCACATCAAACAGACTTAGCAATTAATTACTGGTGATCTTTGCCAGAGTAGTTTGAAAAGTATAAAGGGAGAAGAAACCTAATCACAGTAAATTAAAAGATAATGGAAGGTTAAGAAATCTAAACAAGAATTCTTCATGAAGTCTTTATGCAGACCACTGAACAGTAACTCTGAGATGACAGGGACTAAAACTTTACTTTTGTTGAACTCTTTGTAATATACTTGGCACTCAAAAGATATCTGTCCAATGAATGACTTTAATGAAAAAGAAAACTACATGGATGAAAACCAACTAAGAATAAAAGAGACGTTTGGCATGTTTATGCTGATACCAAAAAAAAACAAACTCACTGCCATCGAGTCAGATCTGACTCATAGCAACCCTTCCTTGGGTTTCTGAAGCATTATCACTAAGTAAGTAGATTGCCCAATCTCCATTCCGAGTAGTGGCTGGTGGGTTTGAAGTGCCAGACTTCTGGTTAGCAGTCAAATGCCGTAGTCTACACCACGAGAGGTCCTACATGCTGACAGGAAAGGCCAAATAGAGAAAGAGAGACACTAGAAACAGCAAGGGAAAATGGAATGATCAAAGTCTTTATGGAGGTGGGATAAGATACAACCAAGCACACTAGCAAAAAAACCTTTTTTAGCCTGGAAGGGAAAGTGCATTTTGGTGGATGGGACAGATACAGATAAGCTTTTTGGAGGAGGTTATAATCAAAGGACACTCCAACTTAATATCCTCAATTCTCTAAATGAAATAAAAGATAAAGTTACCTATAAGAAACCGACAGGAGTTGAAAGAATTAGAGGGCTTGAGAATAACAGTGAAGGACACAAAGAGCTTTTGACAACTCTCAAAAACCAGGGCATGGTTTGTTTTTGTGTGTCTTCTGTAACCTCAGAGCACTGAATGGGGTCTAACATCAATGTTGAATGAATGATCAAATAGGCATTACACCTCCTACTCTAAATGCTATTTCTAAAGAAATATAGTAAAGGACTTTCGACAGGAAAACAAGTGTTTTAAAAGACAAGGTTCTAAAGCTCTATCAAAAGTTGTTTTTATTAATTTGGAATTACTCTTCTTATTCAGTAAACTTTAAATAAGATTCTCCAATTATCTGTAATAACAATTTGTCATAAGGTTATCTCGTAATGATAAAAAGTTTAATAGAAGGAAATAGTGTCAGTTTCCTTACGTCCCTATGTTTAGAAACCAAAAAAACCAAACTCACTGCCATCGAGTCAGATCCAACTCATAGTGACCCCTCCTTGGGTTTCCAAGGCAGTAGCACTACAGAAGTAGATTGCCCAAACTTCCTTCTAAGAAGTGGCTGGTGGGTTTGAACTGCCAGCCCTCTGGTTAACAGCCAAATGCCTTAGGCACTACGCCACCAGAAATAAAGGAATACTACAAGCTGGCACCTAACAACAACAACAATCAGTGAGCACCATCTTGTGGCAGAACAAAGAAACAACAATTTACCAATCGTTAGAGTAAGACATGAAACACTACCAACATTGGAAAGGGCACCCTTGCTTGACTTTAGGAGTATGGGAATGAACAAATACTGAACACTTATTCTGTACTGGGCACTTTAATTTTCTCATATAATCTTCACAATCATCCCATGAAGTAGATTTCATTATCCCAAATTGATAAATTAAAAACCAGTGTTCAAAGAGACTAAGAAATTTAGCTAAGATTGTAGTTATTAAATGAGCAGGGCCAAAGTTAGAACGCAGGTTGATTACAAAGCCCCAGCTCCTTCCAGGAGAATATGTACTTCGAACAGAAATTGCTTAATGTTCCCAAAGCCCTCAAGGCTAACCTGTTTGCTGATCATTATACCAGATATTCCAAAGAAAAATCCCTTTTCTATCACTGTACGCTGTTTTTACTTACCTCATGTGTACACCCGTCAATAGTTTCAACTGCTTGTACCTTGACTCTGGGCATCAGGTCTGCCAAACTTAAGAAAATTGTTAAAGTTACACAAAAATAAAGCATTATTTTTCTATAATTAGATAATAAGCATCCCACATGCATTATTATGGAAAATTGACACTGTCCAATTATCATTATTTCAAATTTGAAAAACTATCACATTAAGGAGAGATATTAAGGAGATTTAAAATTTTTTCACACTACACAAACACACGCTAAGAATTCAAAATGGTCAGTTAATGCCTTTTGTTACAAATATAAAATATACAGCCAAATGGTTTACTCAAAGAATTACGTCAGCTTAATTAGAATAATTATTTTGAAGAAAAAGCACCTCTAAAAAGCAGTGCCATTAATTTAAAACATAGGTTGTTATAAAAACTACAACATGAAAGACAGTACAAAATAAACTAGCCTAACTTAGA
>NW_006921709.1:8166762-8172991 GCF_000298275.1 Orycteropus afer afer
TCTGGTAGCATAGTGGCTAAAGCACTTGACTGCTAACCAGAAGGCTGGCGGTTCAAACCCACCAGCCACTCCTCGGAAGGAAGGTTGGGCAACCCTACTTCCGTAGTGATACTGCCTCGGAAACCCAAGGAGGGGTCGCTATGAGTCGGGGCCGACTCGACGGCAAACAACAACAACTTAGATGTTGCCATCATTTATTAGAGTGCTCGTGATTCTCACTAAAATCTTAAATTAAGCTCATCTAGGTTCTCTGTTCAGATTCTGACAGGATATATGACTGTGGACAAATTGAGAAGAAAACAGATGTACTTCTGTGCTAGATTCATTATTCTTTTATACAGCACTTCTGATTTGTATTTTATGTTGTTGTTGTTGTTATTTGCCATCGAGTCAGCCCCGACTCATAGCGATCCCTCCTTGGGTTTCCAAGGCAGTATCACTACAGAAGTAGGAATGCCCAACCTTCCTTCCGAGGAGTTATAGGCAATAATAATTAGGATAAAACCTAAAAAGAAACTCAAACTCAGTGCTGTCGAGTTAACGTCAACTCAAAGTGACCCCTCCTCGGGTTTCCAAGGCAGTATCTACATAGAAG
This sequence comes from Orycteropus afer afer, assembly GCF_000298275.1. Taxonomy (NCBI): domain Eukaryota; kingdom Metazoa; phylum Chordata; class Mammalia; order Tubulidentata; family Orycteropodidae; genus Orycteropus; species Orycteropus afer. The sequence continues at coordinate 8,167,358 of NW_006921709.1, forward strand.
TAGATTGACCAGTCTTCCTTTGGAGAAGTAACTGGTAGGTTTGAACCACCAGCCTTCTGGTTAGCAGTCAAATGCCTTAAGTACTATGCCAGCAGAGCTCCCAGGATAAAATCTAGGAGTTACTACATAATATGCAACAATAATTTTAAATTACTAAAATTGCTTTTTAACCTATTCCATCAGGTTAAGTAAATGACACATCCTAAAAACATTTCAGTGATACCCACCACAACTTATAGTAGCTAATTTTGCCATCTACAGCAATAGCTACCCTGATTTTTTTTTTTTTTTTTTAAAACAAAATCCTAGACTAAGATAGAAGGAAAAAGCAGCAAAGCCATGAAGGTCATTACCACAAGGGGGGAAAAAGGCAAATCCAAGAAGGTAGCACTAACTTCTGGACAAGTTTCAGCTTTTAAAATCAGAGTAACAGCAGTTGTTTCACAGATATCCATGGGCCACCATCAATGACAGAAGTCATGAGATTCATAGCCTCTCTTCTGCTGAAAATCTAATTCCTCCTTATGCTTCTTCTTACTGATTCCTTACATTGGGTCACTTTTATTCTTTCCTTTTATTCCACTCTTCTCCAGTGATTCTCTTTTCGGGATGTTGTTGTTGTTGTCATGTGCCATTGAGTTGGACCCAACTCATAGCGACCCCTCCTTGGGTTTCTGAGGCAGTATCACTACGGAAGTAGATTGCTCCATCTTCCTTCCGAGGAGTGGCTGGTGGGTTTGAAACACCAGCCTTCTGGTTAGCAGTCAAGTGCCTTAGCCACTATGCTACCAGAGCTCCCTTCTCGGGATATTTCACAAATAAAGAAAACACGTCTTTTCCTCTTTTAAAATAATCAACCTTTAAGAATCTTTCTATAAATTAGAGTCTAAAATATTAAGAAGAAGAGTTTTCTATACTGTCTTCCAATTCCCCAAACTCATATACACTTTTTGTATTTATATTCTTGTAAGGAGATCTGGTGGTACAGTGGGTAAGGCATTTGGCTGCTAACTAAAAAGTCGGCAATTCAAACCTACCAGCTGCTCCACAGGAGGAAGATGAGGAAGATGAGGCAATCTACTTCCATAAAGATTTATAGCCTCGGAAAGCCTATGGGGGTTGCTATAAGTCAGAACTGACTTTATGGCAATGGGTCTGAACATACATAAGGAGCCATGGTGGCACAGTGGCTAAGCACTCAGTTGATAACCAAAAGACCAGCAGTTTGGCCTACCAGCCACTCTTTGGGAGAATGATGTGGCAATGTGTTTCAGTAAAGACTGAAACAAAACAAATCCACTGTGGTGGTGAAGTTTGTATGTCAACTTGGCTGGGCCTGGTTGAGTGGCTGGGCAGCTGGTGGTAGTTATTCCTCATGATGAGACTGGCAATCAACTCCAAGGTGGGACCTACCACAAGCAGCTGAGTAGCTGCTTTAGGGATGTGGTCTGCTTCCCGTATATAAGAAACAGCTCTGGGAATGGTCTCTAGCTTATGGCACGCTTGGACCCTGCATGTAGCCATGTTGTTGTTCAGCAGCCTGCCATACTCTGCCAACCTTGGGACTTACAACGGGCTTGAATGAACAGCCTGCCATGTGCTTTGGTAACATCGGGACTGTGCCATTTTATTTGCCACCTGGGGCTTGTTAGCCTCAGCAGCCGTACCTGCCTGAGTGAAGAGATGCCCCTAGCTTCAGTGGGATGGGAGCCAAGAGGCCGAGCTGAAGCCCAAGGTCGAGGGGCTTTCACACAGCCCCTAGAGCCTAGCAGTTTGAACTCAGACTTCTAGCCTCCTGAACTGTAAGAGAATAAACTCCTATTTGTTCAAGCCATCCCATTTGTGGTATATTCTTGTCAGAGTATCACTAGGTAACCAGAACACCCACTGCTGTCAAATAAATTCTGACTCACAGTGACCCTATAGGGCAGAGTAGAACTGCCCCACAGGGTTTTTAAAACTGTAAATCTTTATGGTCTCCTTCTGCAAAGATTAAGGAATTCTGGTGGTGTGGTGCCTGAGGCATTTGACTGCTAACCAGAAGGCTGGTGGTTCAAACCCACCAGCTGCTCTGTGGAATGAAGATGGGGCAATCTACTTCCATAAAGATTTGCTGCCTTGGAAACCCAAAGGGGGCTGCTGTGAGTTAGAACTGACTCAACGGCCATGAGTTTGGTTTGGTTTGGTTTGCAAAGATTACAGCCTTGAAAACCCTACAAAGCAATTCTACTCTGTCCTGTAGAGTCACTATGAGTTAGAATCGACTCACAGCATACAACAACAGTTGTGACAACGGGAATACTACCTTAAGTCTTCAGTTATTGACTCTTCTATTCTGATCTTCTTTCCAAAAATGGGTTCATCTGTGCTTTCAAAATCTGCATCTCTCTTTTTTCCACTATTGCTTGACTCTGATTGTGATTTAACATCGAAACGTTTCCTGAAAAGCAAACAGTTTAGAATGAATTTTGCATTGTCAGTTCTTACTTTATGGGTGACTCTAAAAATATTTTTCCATATATATTAGAAAAAAAAGTCATATAAATAGATGACTATTAGAAACCAAAACCGGCTAAAGTCCAGAATACTTTTGAGTTTAAGTTGTAAATCTGAACACTATTCCTCTTACATTTCATATTTTCTTGAAAGTTTCATTTAAAAAATATTTTAAAACTCAAATTAACATAGCCATTATTTTAACTGTCTTTAAAACTGCAAATCAAAATACCATGAAACATTTACATGAGCACCATCAATAAATACACCCAAACTTCACTTACAGGCCATTACAGGAAATCGGCAAAAATGAAGGATGACATCACCTCACCCCCTCACCAGTACTGTGAACATCCTGCCAAGCCCCCCCTGAGATGACCTGCCACCACTGCCTACCCCTCTCTCACATCATTTCAGGAGAGCTGGACCCCCACCACTGCCCACAAAGGAGGGCCACCAAGTCTTCCAGAGCCAGGATAGCCTAAGCACTGACGCCCTCCCTGTCTGTTTCTGCATCAACTTGTGAAACACTGCTCATACACTGATAGGAAGAAAACCCAGTCTCACACAAATACGTAATTTTAAAAGAGCAGAGTATTTTAATATCCTTTTCATGTAATTGTGAATATTCGTCTCTAAAGCTAAGCCTTTCTTCTTGGGAGCTCTGGTAGCATAGTGGCTAAGCCACTTGACTGCTAACCAGAAGGCTTGCGGTTCAAACCCACCAGCCACTCCTCGGAAGGACGATGGGGCAATCTACTTCCATAGTGATACTGCCTCGGAAACCCAAGGAGGGGTCACTATGAGTCGGGTCTGACTCGATGGCACATAACAACAACAACAAAGCTAACCAAAAACTCAACAGACTTTGAAAACCACTGCTACAGTTATAGTCATGAATTTCAATTTTGAGCAAAAGCCATGCAAAAAAACAGTCTATTTACATAATAACCATGAACGGAAAAAACAAACACATGGTATTATGAGGACAGTAATCACCTTTGAGGAGGAAAGGGGGATTTCTGTAATGTTTAATTTCTTGTCCTGAATGGTGTTTGCATGGGCACGCTCACTTTATGAAACTTCATCCCATGACCTGTGTACTTCATATATTTTAGTTTACCGATCTGTAAGCTTGAACAACCTTCCCATAATGAAGTTCATTCCCTGATATTAGCAAAATCTGAAATTTATAAATCCTGTCATTCTAAATTCAGTGGAAAAGGTATGCTGCTGACTACTTATGTGATTATATAACCTCCTTTGAACGAACCATTTATGTCCTGGGGCCACAGTTTCCTCACCAGGAAAATGAGGGTGAACTATGGCTAAGATCCTTTCTAGTAATAAAAACATTCTACTATTCTATCTCTGAGTTAGTAAGTATCTATGCTAAACCATTTACTTAAAACATACTAGGAGCTGGGGTCCTTGGATGTAGAAAGGTTAGCACAAGGCTAATCCAAAGGCTGGTGGTTCAAGTAAACCCAGAGGTGACCTGGTGATCTAATTCAAAAAAATCAGCCACCGAAAACCCTATGGAGCAGTTTTACACTGACACACATGGGGTTACCACATGACATACATGGCCAATAGCAACTAGTTTACTAGCAGCTGGTGGAGGCTATTAAACAGAAAAATTACAGTTGCTGTATCTTTGAGAAGTTTAAAACCTAAATTCATGGTAGAGTTAATATTATTCCTTAATATTTCATGCAGACTTTCAGGTTTCCAAATATGTATTTCTCTTATAGTTTCATCAAGTATATCACATATAGAACTTAGACAATGAAACATCTGAGTTACCCAGAAAACAGGCCTTCAAACAGTTCAGTCAACAAGAGTGAGGTGAAATCTGAACAGACCCAATTTTTTAAAATTTGAACAACTGGAATGGGAAAAAAACACAGGTCAAAGCTCTGGAATGGGAGACTCAGAAGAGGTATAGAGCCCTTTCGGGAGCCTGATGTGAGATCAGGAGCTTTGGTGGTATAGTGCCTAAGGCATTTGACTGCTGACCAGAAGGCTGGCAGTTCAAATCCACCAGCCAGCCACTCCTTGGAAGGAAGACTAGACAATCTACTTCCATAGAGATACTGCCTCGGAAACCCAAGGAGGGGTTGCTGTGAGTTGGATCTGATAGATTACTGAGGGGCTGTGGAGGATGACACACATTCAAAGTTGTGGAGTCAGCATCATCTCTAAGTGGGGCATGCCGTTTCCAACTTCACCAATCAAGAGATTTGGTTGCTACTCAAGATGCATGCTGCCCTTATTTTTTAAGAGAGACTAAATTTCTAGTGGAGCAGCAACCTATAATTTTTCCTGTTTCAGTTACCATTCTGGTTCACCACATTTTACAAATTCAGGTCCATTCTGTCTTCACTTTGTCACCCATTATTGAACTGGGAAGAACAATTTTAAAGCCTTGCCAGAAAAGCTGGAAATAAGGTGTTACGGATAATCAGCTTACTCTTAAAAAATAAGGTTTTGTTTGGTTTAGTGAAACTTGAAAATATTACTTCTGATATTTCATAGAGCATGCTCTATATAAAGCACCAAAAAAAAGCACCAAACATGGCCATTAAACCCAAACAACAAATTGACCAACAAATCAAAAATGAGAAACATCTACAAAATAATTAGTCTGTAATCTGCCAGAAAGCAGCTCTCGTGGCTTAGTGCCTAAGGCACCTGACTGCTAACCAGAAGGTTGGCAGTTCAAACCCATCAGCCACTCCATGGAAGGAAAACTGGGCAATCTACTTCCGTAAAGATTTACCACCTCAGAAATCCAAAGGAATAGACTCAATGGCAGTGAGTTTGGTTTTTGGAATCTGCCAGAAGTCCCCGTGTGTTGTATACAGTTTATACACTTGGCTGCTCACTGAAAGGTTGGAGGTTTGAGTCCACCCAAAACCTTGGAAGAAAGACCTGATAATCTACTTTTGAAAAGTCAACCATTGAAAATTCTATGGAGCTCAGTTTTACTCTGATACATATGGATCATCATGAATCAGAATCATCTTAAGGCAACTGGTTTGGTCTGGGTTTTATATATTAAAGTGGGAATTATATGTTACAGTCATCTTCTTTTAACCCTACCTCCCACAATTGGATAAGTAGCATGATACAGGG
>NW_006921709.1:8173776-8175368 GCF_000298275.1 Orycteropus afer afer
ATCATGGGGAATACTATATCCAGCTGCCCAGCCACTCAACCAGGCCCAGCCAAGTTGACACACAAACTGAACTACCACACTAAGTAAATGTTACCATGCTTTTGTGGTTATTTGTCGTCAGGTCAGTTCTGACTCGTGGAGACCTCATGTGTGCAGAGTAGAACTGAGCTCCACAGGGTTTTCAAGCATATGACCTTTGAGAAGCAGATCACCAGGCCTTCTGATGCACTTCTGGTCTGAGTAGATTTTAACTGCCGAACTTTCAATAGTAGTGCCACCCAAGGACACCTCCTAACACAAGAGTTACCCATTTAAACACTCCAACAACTAATAAAAAAAATAGTCCCTTTCTCATTTCCCCAGAAAAGTTCTCCAAAACTCCCATTTCCTCCAACTCAATAACAGGAAGACTGTTTTCCACTTTGTTCCACTATCATTTTTGGACATTTCACATTTCTGATTTCTCTGCCATTCCTCTAATCTCTCCTTCAGTCTTGGTTTGCTAGCTTATGTATCTATCTTTTCCTGAATTTCTGTGTTAAGTATGCTCTCATTATACTTTCCCACCCGGATCTACTTCTTGTCCAGTTCAAATGACATCCAAATACGTATCTCCAGTTCTGGTCACTCTGCAAGTCTACAACAAACTGTCCAATGGGCATTTATTAGCATTTGGACATACAACCATCACTCCACTTTGTCTCAAATCAAATTTTAACCTCAGATCAAAATTCCCTCTGAATTTCCCAATTCTTTTCCCTAAGATTTAAATTAAAAAATCTGTCTTTTAATCCCTTTTCCACTGCTTTCCTTAATTAAGGCCTGTGTTTTCCTTTACAGAGTATTTATGCCTCCTTCCTTTCTTCTGCTACCACCTGAATTGAGGTTCTTTTCATCACACAACTAGATAAATACTTTCCTAATTTAGTTACCATCAGCGTCTATCCTCTACTAATATATTCCACCAACCCACTACCAAATTAATTTTACTAACCTATCACTCTGCTTATCCAATTACCAAATCGAGGAAGGCAGAGTTAAGAACCACAAACATCCTTGTGCTTTCAAAATGGAATCAAAATGCCTCTGCTTGATATTCAAGGACCTCATAATCTAAAAACAACTTACATTTCAGCCTTACCTCCTGTAGCCCAGAACGCACTGAAAAAATTAACGTATTATTTTCTCAATCCAGAATATCCTCCATACCCTCCTCCATGTAAGCTTCCCTGAACATCAGAGATGTGCTCACTCCTTCCTGAACTACTACAGCACTTAACTGTATATAGACCTGTTTTATCTCCATCATCTACTAACTTACAATTCAACTCTCTAAAATGTGTAACTACTCTATCTCCTTAGCTAGACTAGAACTTCCTTGACAGCAAAATCATATTTAATTCAAACATCTATGGGCTATCTTCCCCAATGCCGAGACCAAATTTTGATTAAAAATGAACCACCTTATTTTAACTAATTTAAATCTTAGCTTTTCTTTGTGCTACTATAAAGTGTAAGGCACGCTGGTGGCATAGTGCCTAAGGCATTTGACTGCTAGCCTGAAGGTTAGCGGTTCAAATCTACCAGCCACT
>NW_006921709.1:8176472-8181031 GCF_000298275.1 Orycteropus afer afer
CCGTAGTCGAGTCATCCTCGAACACGCTGAAGAGCTCATCTCCGAAAGCGTCCGCCATCTTTTGGAAGGGAAAGACCGAATGTCTTTTCTACCCACGATGCCCCGCGATGGGCACCGACAGTGACGTCTAGTGAAGACCCAACAGTGGCCCGTGGGAGTCAAAAGTAGTCGAGTCACACGGCCTCAGGGAATTCTTCCCTGATTACGTATTCTTTTCAGACCTTTCCTGCCAAGTATAGGCAGCTCGGAAATTTAAGTACAGAGATCCATGCGCGGCCCAGGGTGCTCAGCATGCTGCACGCAGCAGGTATCCGGAGGGCGGGGTGTGTGGGGGTGGAGCCTTTGTGGACCGGGCCAATTGTGAAGCCGCGGCGGCCCAGGCCTAAGAAGCCCGGATGGAAGTTTCAGGGTGGCAGCGCGGGCGCTGAGGAATGTGAAGAGTTGTCGGTGACAGTGCTGTGGTGGTGCAGGGGTGCAAAGGGATCTTCTGCCGCATTTGCAATATGGGCGGCAAGAACAAGAAACACAAGGCGCCAGGGGCCGCAGCCGTCCGGGCTGCCGTGTCTGCTTCCAGAGCGAAATCTGCTGATGCTGGAGCTACCGTGGAGGCTCAAAATAAGAAGCCTGTGGCCAGGCCGGTCCCCGCCGCTGTTGCCAGCACCAGAGATCCCCGAGCCAAGCAAGGTACGAGCGGTCGCCTGGTCCCGGGCTTTCCGTCCCGTGACCCTGCTGCTTGAGGGAGGACGCTTTTATCATAGGCGGATCCTCCGTCTCAAGATTTTTATTTCCCACACTTGAGGCTGTTGGAGCCATGAAGAGGCCTTGTTTTTACATCAGTCTAAGCTGTTGGGGCCTCCAAAGTTCTGACGGTTAGCTCTTAACTACTTTTTCTCATTAGTTCCTGATCCATCAGGGAATCGTCATCTCAACCATGTTAATGGAAGGGGATAGCATGTGGCGTTTTAGCCTCCTGGCGACAGCCCTATTTTCTATCTGCATGACATTTTCAGCAGTGATGCTATATTTTCATGTGTTATGGGAGGAAAAAAAAAGTACTTGAAAGAATTGCAGTCCTTAGATCTACTGTAAGAATTATCTGCCATCTTTTGTGCCACCATGTATGCTTACTGTGTAAGTTAGCTTGATACCTCACATTGGAAGCCTTATCCTGATCAGCATTCTAATATTAGAGCTGATTTAAAAAGACGAACAAAATTATGCACTACTTTGTTCTGTTAGCTTGCTTGCTAGAAGTTCTTATTGGAATATTCATTAAACAAATATTTATTGAGTCTCCTCTGTGTATCTAACATTGTGATAGGATTCCACCCAGCACCTCTCATGGAGCTTGCCAGTCTAATGGGGGAGACACACATTAAAAAACCACACATACTAACAGACCCACTACTCACTACGATCAAGTCGATTCCAACTCATAGCAAACCTGTATGACAGTAGAACTGCCCCATTGGGTTTCCAAAGCTGCAGGTCTTTGCAGAAGCACACTGCTACATATGTCTCATGGGGAGCAGCTGGTAGGTTCCAACCATGAACCATTAGGTTAGCAGCTGAGTGCTTTAACCACTGCACCTATATAATTGATACATACCACAAACAAAAAACCAGGAAGAGAGCTTAACAGGGTAATCTAATTTCCCCTTGGAGAGAAAGAAGGATCATGGATGATCTCTGAAAAGATGACAGTTAAGCTGAGTTCAGGAGGATGAATAGGAATTACTCTGTAAAGATTGGCAGAAATAGTATTCCAAACCCAAAAGCAAAGATGAGAAAGCAAAGAGGGGGAGGGAAGCTGGATGGATGGGTAGGCAGGATAGAAATGATGAGAGTACTGACAATGTCATGAAATAATTTTGTATATTGAATTGTTGAATGGTAATCTAGTTTGCTGTGTAAACTTTCACCTAAAAAACAATAAAATATTAAAAAGAAAAATAGTATTCCAAGCACCATGTGCAAAGATCTTGAGTCAAAAATTCTCCAGGACACTGGAGGAACTCCTATAATGTAAACATATCAGTGAGACTGAAGAAGTAGGCAGGTACCAAACCTTAGCTTAAAACAAACACCACCAAACCTGCTGCGCTGTAGTGGACCCTGACTCATGGTGAGCCCATGTGTTACAAAGTAGAACTACTACACAGAGCTTTTTTGGCTATAATCTTTACAGAAGCAGATTGCCAGAGTTTTCTTCTGTGGTACTGCTAGGTAGGTTTGAACAGCCAACCTTCAGATTAATAGATGAGTGCAAATACAGGGCTGAACCTTCATTTAGAAGGTGGAAAAATAATTCTTGCCCTGCAATTTATTATAGCATTTGTAACTATGGAGTTATTGTGCCTGTAATTAAAAGTACATAGAATTTCTCCTTGACTTCTGTGGCATTCTTACTCTCTGAATCAGACTTTTTGTGCCTCTCCCTTTGTCTTCTTGATATTCCTCTGAATTCTTTGAGCTATCTGATAGTCATTTGTTGTATTCCTTGGCTTCTCTTTTCCCAGCCCCAAAATTGTAGCTCTTCCTCAAGGTGTTAGCCCTTGGCAGTATATGATTAAGCTCTCAACTTGGTCCATGATTCAAACCCACCAGGCACTCCATGGGAGAAAAATGTGGCAGTCTGCTTCCATAAAGATTTATGCCTCATGGAGGGATGGACACAGGGAAGAGGTAACTATGGGGAGGAAGTGAGAGGGGAGCTGTTGCATTGTGGTAAACTGTGGTCAATGTCATGAGACAAAGTATTGTGAACTGCTGTTTGGAAAGTGAATTTGCTCTGTAAATCTTCACCCAAATCACAATTAAAAAAAAAAGGTTTACAGCCTAGAAAACTGTGGGGCAGTTCTGTTCTGTCCTGTAGACTCACTATGAGACAAAATAGACTCGACAGCAATGAGGTTTTATAGAGCTTTTCTGAGAGAGCTCATCTCTTCCCATTACTTCCACTAATTTCTGCAGATGATGCCTCAGTCAACATGTCTGATGTTGGCAATACAGACATCTCTCTTCCAAGAGAAGGCCAGCCATTTCTACATTTTTCTGGACCTTTTGACCCTATTTTTTGCAGGTATCCCAGGTGGTACAATGGTAAGCACTCAGTTGCTCACCAGTTAGCAGTTTGAATGTGAATTCTCCAGCTCTGCTGGAGAAAAAGACCTAGCAATCTACTCCCATGAAGATCACGAGAAATCCTATGGGATGTGTACTGTAGGAATCCATATTGGGAAGTAATACTCTGCCCTTCAGGGTCGCTATGAGTCAGAATCAACTCAGTGGCACACCAACACAACAAAAATTAAGGGGGCATTGATGCTTCAGTTTTAGAATTCTCACCTTTTGTGCGGGCGACCCGGGTTTGATTACCAGTTAATGTGCAACCACTGTCTGTCAGTGAAGACGTATGTGTTGCTTTGACACTGAACAGTTCAGTGGAGCTTCTAGATTAAGACAGATTAGGAAGAAAAACCTGGAAATCTACTTACCAAAAAATCAACCATTGAAAACCTTATGGAAATATCTTCAGAAACCATATATCTGACAAGAATCTAATAGCCAAAATATATATACAACTTTGACAGCATCAAAAAGACAACCCAGTCATAAAATGGGTAAAGGACTTGAGTGGACATTTCACCAAAGAAGATATCCAAATGGCCACTGAACACATGAAAAGATACTCAGTGTTTAGTCATCGGAGAAGTGAATCAAAACCACAGTGTGAGACCATTTCACTCCCACTATAATGGCTTCCGTAGTGATACTGCTTCAGAAACCCAAGGAGGGGTCGCTATGAGTCGGGGCCAACTCGATGGCAAATAACAACAACAACAACAATGATGGCTAAGATTAAAGAACAGAAAATAACATATTGACAGGCATATGGAAAAATTAGAACCTTTATCCAGTGATACTAGGAATGCAAAATAATACAGCTGTTATGGAAAACAGTGTGGTGGTTCCTTAGAAAACTAAAAATAGAACTAACATATGACCCAGCAATTCTACTCCTAGGTGTATACCCAAAAAACTTCAAAGCAGACACTCAGAAAGAGACTTGTATACCAAATTCATCACAGCACTATTTACAGTAGCCAAAAGGTAGAAAGCAACCTATATGCCTGTCAATGAATGAGTGAATAAACAAACTGTGGTGCATATGTACAATGGTATACTACTAAGCCACTAGGAGGAATGAAGTCTTGATACATGCTACGTGTATGGAGCTTGAAGAAATTGTTGTGAGCAAAATAAGCTAATCACAAAAGGGCAAATATTGTGGGATCTCACTTATATAAAAAGACAAGAAGAGGCAGATATGTAGAGACCAAAGTTTATTAGTTACCAGGGGCAGGAAGGAGGGGAAAAGGAGGGGGCTAATGTAATGGAGCTCTGGTAGCATAGTGGCTAAGGCACTTGACTACTAACCATACGGCTGGCGGTTCAAACCCACTAGCCACTCCTCGGAAGGAAGGTTGGGCAATCCTACTTCCGTAGTGATACTGCCTCGGAAACCCAAGGAGGGGTCGCTATGAGTCAGGTCTGAC
>NW_006921709.1:8183431-8184933 GCF_000298275.1 Orycteropus afer afer
GTATGCATGTGAGAGCTGGACAGTGAATAAGGAAGACCAAAGAAGAGTTGATGCTTTTGAGTTGTAGTGCTGACGAAGAATAATGAAAGTACCATGGACTGCTAAAAGAACTAACAGTCTGTCCTGGAGGAAGTGCAGCCGAAATGCTCCTCAGAAGCGAGAATGACCAGACTTCGTCTCACCTCCTTTGGTCATGTTGTCAGAGGGGACCATTCCCTGGAGAAGGATGTGATGCTTGGTAAGGTGGAGGGTGGATGAAAGAGGGGAAGGCCTTCAACGAGATGGATTGACACAGTGGCTGCGATGACGGGCTCAAGTATAGCAGGGATCATGGAGCTGTTGTGGGATCGGGCGGTGTTTCATTCTGCTGTGCTTGAGGTCGCTATGAGTTAGAAACAACTCAACAGCACCTAACAAAAGCAATAACAACAGTGCTGGTCTGACAGGAATATACCATAAATGGGATGGCTTGAACAAACAGGAGTTTGTTCTCTTACAGTTTGGAGGCTTTAAGTCTGAGTTCAAAGTGCCAGGCTCTAGGGGCTGGGTGAAAGCCCCTCAGCCTTGGGCTTCAGCTCTGCCTTCTGCTCCTGGCCCACTGAAGCTAGAGTCTTTCCTTTACTCAGACAGCTACTGGCTGCTGAGACTGACCAGCCCAAAGTTGACAAGTAAAAAGGCCCAGTCCTAATGTTACCAGACCACACAGCAGGCTATTAATTCAAGTCCATCGGAAGTCCTAAGGTCGGCAGAACATGACAGACAGCTGAACAATGACACAGCTACATTCAGGGTTCAAGCGTGCCATAAGCTAGAGACTTTCCCCAAGCCTTCTCCTTATATACGGGAAGCAGACCACATCCTTAATGCAGCTACTCCACTGCTCACAGTAGATTCCACCATGGAGTTGATTACCACTCTGATCATGGGGAATACTGCATCCAGCTGCCCAGCCACTCAACCAGGCCCAGTCAAGTTGACACACAAACTTAACTACAAGACCTGAGACAATCTTTAACCCTTAAAAGAAAAATACCACCTTAAGTCATCTTAAAATCAAGTAATAGTTTAATTAGTAAAAAAAAAAAAAAAAAAAAGGTCTGCCTTGAGTATTATGCTCTTTTAAGAACTGTCTATAGGGAATCAAATTGACAACAGCAACTCGAAAGATTAGATAAGCACCTCAGAAAGCAGTGAGTTTATGTTAATGGGGGAGGAACAACTCATAAAAGGAAGGGGTTGTACAACCAGAGCAGTGTAATCAGAGTCACTGAATTGTGCATGTAGAAACTGCTAAATTAGTCTATTTTTATTGTGTATATTCTCACCAACAACAAAATTAATATAATTTAGGAGGAAAAAAACCTATGGAGTACAGTTTTACTCTGACACACACGGCACTGTGAGTTGGAATCAACTTGATGGCAACGACAACTGTGGGAAACTATCATTATTGATTCAGTTCTTCTGGTATTTATTGAAATGAACACACACCCACTTTCAGA
>NW_006921709.1:8185033-8185793 GCF_000298275.1 Orycteropus afer afer
AAAAAAAAAAAAGTGTAAAGGAAGTCAATAAAATATCAACTTTTAACTCTTTCTTAGTACAGTCTTAGGAATGAACTTCTGTTTGCCATCTGTACCTCTTAAATCAGGAAGAAAACCTTGGGCCCCCTAATGGGATTGGGGACCTCTGAAGCTGCATTAGTATGTTAATTTGTGAGTGAGTTTGTTGTAACTGGTAAGAGTTCCACAAACAGGGATTAATTGCTGCCATATACTCTTTGTTACTATTGACATGAATTTATGAACAAAGTTTCTAGAATGAAGGTAAAGTCTGAAGACTAGATGATGAGGGAACTAACCATGCTATACTAGAATTGTTGTATTTTAACATATTCAGTCACCTTGGGTACCTTGTATATAACTATAGCCTGGCAGTAATTCAGGGAACCACAAATATCCCTACTTTAGACTACACAAATGCAATAGTAGTTACTTTCGAAATAGTTATTCTCAAAAACTTTTTGTTATTCTTTTAAAATATCTTATTATATAAGCTGGTGGTATAGTAATTAGGAATTTGGCTGTTAACCTAAAGGTTGGTGAGTCAAACCCACAAGCTGCTCTGTGGAAAAAAGACAAGGCAGTCTGCTTCCATAGAGATTTACAGCCTTGGAAACCCAATGGGGGTTACTGTGAGTTGGAGTCTACTCAATGGCAGTGAGTGAGGTATCATAGAGAACCTAATGTAAGCCATTAGAGACTAAAGCCCTTGACTTTTAAATTAAAATCAGTAAAAAAAAAA
>NW_006921709.1:8186537-8187272 GCF_000298275.1 Orycteropus afer afer
ACTCTCCATAAGGTCAAAACTGTTTTCATTCTAGTATTAAGATATCACTTGCCTTTTTTTCATGTTCATTATTAGTTTATGATGGACTTTTCCAGAGGTTACACATGTTGCATGACAGTCTTACAACAGATTGAATGCAAAAGTCAGACATTACATAAACTTTCAAAATTGGAAATTAATACAAATCTTCCTATGGAATTTTTTTGTGGTTTCAGAAACTCATTGTTTTTCATAAGAAGTGTTATTTATGTTAACATGTAATTGGTTTATTTTTATTAGTGAATAAACATTTTTTTAAATTTTTTCTCAGTTTATAATATAGTATATCCAACCTACATATGAAAAAACTACTTTTTCTTCAGTAATTTTTAAGACAGTTATAAAGGGGTCATGAGCCCCAAAATTGACAATAATATTCATTCCTTCCTACTTACTTATTGTTAAGGGACTAACAATACATGGCATTTCTACAGCTGGAATAGACTTGGCAGCCTTGGACAAGACAGAAGATGATAGGGATTCCTAATTCCCTTTTTCTTAGCATCCCTCCTTTAGGAAGGAGTTTTGTCTTCAAAATTATTCTTTGTCAGAAATGTCAATATCCTTTGATAGATTTTACCTCAGCTAGGTGTCAGGAGGAGCTTTGGTGGCATAGTGCCTAAGGCATTTGACTGCCAACCAGAAGGTTGGTGGTTCATACCCACCAGCCACTCTGCAGAAAGAAGACTGGGCAAT
>NW_006921709.1:8192411-8197205 GCF_000298275.1 Orycteropus afer afer
GTTGCAGCAGTATATTGACAGGCAACTTCCAGAAATACAAGCTGGATTCAGAAGAGGAGGTGTAACGAGGGATATCACTGCTGATGTCAGATGGATCTTGGCTCAAAGCAAAGAATACCAGAAAGATGTTTACTTGTATTTTATTGACTGTGTAAAGTCATTCAACTGTGAGGATCATAATAAATAACGGGTAACATTGCAAAGAATGGGAATTCCACTTCGTTGTGCTCATTCAGAACCTATACATAGACCAAGAGGCTGTTGTTCAAACAGAACAAGGGAATACTGCAGGGTTTAAAATCAGGAAGAGTGCATGTCAGGGTTGTATCCTTTCACCATACTTCTTTAATCTGTATGCTGAACAGATAATTTGGGAACCTGGACTATGTGAAGAGGAATATCAGCATTGGAGGGAGAAAACTCATTCACAACCTATAATATGCAGATGAGACAACCTTGCTTGTTGAAAGTGAAGAGGACTTCAAGCACTTACTGATGAATATCAAAGACTACAGTCTTCAGTATGGATTATACCTCAACATAAAAACAGAAATCCTTACAACTGCACCAATAAGCAGCATCATGATACATGGAGAAAACACTGAAGTTGGCAAAGATTTTGTTTTAATTAGAAACACAGTCAACACTCATAGAAGCAGTAGTCAAGAAATCAGATGTCGTATTTCACTGGGAAAATATGCTACAAAAGACCTCTGTAAAGTGTTTGAGAGCAAAGATGTCACGTTGAAGACTAAGATGCACCTAATCTAGGCCATGATATTTTCTCTCACCTCATATGCATGTGAAAGCTAGACAATGAATAAGGAAGACCAGAGAAGCAGTGATGCCTTTGCATTGTGATGTTGGTGAAGAATACTGAAAATAACATGGATTGTCAGAAGAATAAACAAATCTGTCCTGGAGGAAGTAAAGCCAGAATGCTCCTTAGAAGCACTAATGATCAGACTTCATCTCACCTACTTTGGTCATCTGGTCAGAAGGGCCCAGTTTCTGGAGAATGATATCATTAAAGGGAAAAATGCAAAGACTTTCAACAAGATGGATGGACACAATGGCTATGATGGGCTCAAGCATAACAGGGATTGTGAGGATGTCACATGACCAGGCAGTGTTTCATTCTGTTGTACATAGGATCGCTGTGAATTGGACTCAACTCTATGGCACCTAACAATAACAACAATTATTACTATTTATACATAGTTTGTACTTGTACAAAAACTTTTAATACAGCATCCATTCTTTCAGGCTATGTCCTTAGGCTGGTTTACATTAAGGCAGATTTATGCCCTCCATCCCCAGTGATTCTGATTCAGTCTATTTAGGGCACTGCTATCTTTTTTATAGTCACCCAAGAACGGCACAAGGACAATGTTTTGAGATGTCTTCTTGGAGAGGCTTTATGAAAGGATTTTTTTCTTGCCATATATTTTCTTGTTGCTTTTTCCATATCCTACTTTTTCTTAAATATATGTTAGGAATATTGTCAGATGGTAACCAAAAAAATAATAGGTACTGTATTGGGTTTTTAGCTGAAATTTTGGTGTTGGTTAGCAGGGGTATAGAAAACTGTGTGATTTGCTTATTATTTAATTATTAAATATTACTGTATAATTAAACTTCTAATCAAGATGAACTTTTTTCACCTCAACAGGTGGTAATTAATAACAAACTAGAGCAAAGAATTATTGGAGTGATCAATGAGCATAAAAAGCAAAATAACAACAAGGGAAACATTTCTGGAAGACTTACTGCCAAAAAATTACAGGTATTTTTCAAAATTTATTTAGCTTCTTATTTTTAGTGGAACATTTTTAAGACAGAACTACATGAGCGATAAAATTACTTTGTCCAGTTCCATTGAGATTTTATATACATTGTGTTTTGATCTACTAAAATGAGGGACTTGTGTCAGACACAAGTGAACACATTAAAATGGTTATACTCCCAAAATTATATTATTCAACATCTATATTACACCCCATTACACCCACTTTGCTTACATTTTCTTTGATAGAACAGTCCTACGAGGTATAGTAAAACCTCCAAAAGCTACCACCTGTGTCAAGTGGAAACCTAGCAGAGAAAGACACTGCAGATATTTTCCACTAATAGTGAGACAGAGATGGAAAAGTGGTAAGACTATACCCTGTCAGTGAAGGAAAACATGCAAGACTTAGAAAAACAAGGCAGACCCTTCAAGTTCTGGCTCTCACAGTTTTCACTGTAATTGGCCCCATTTTGCAAATGAAGGAATTAAGGCATAAAAAGGTTACAGAAATTACACCCTAAGGTTAACGTAGCTTAACTCAATGCCGTGGTCCAACTCAATAGCAAACCCTCCGTGGGTTTCCGAGGCAGTATCTCTAAGGAAGTAGAGAATCTTCTTTCTGTGGAATGCCTAGTGGGTTTGAACTGCCAGCCTTCTGGTTAGCAGTCAAATGCGTTAGGCATTACCCACCAGAGCGCCTGGGTATTTGTCAGTAAATAACAGAGTAAGCAGCAGAAGGAAGCCAGGGACAACGGCTGGATCCAGGTAAGGGGAGGGAGAGCCCCCACCCAAGGCAGGAAGCAGGAAGAAGCCAGGGCTGATGGATGGAACAGGTAGGGGGAAGGCCACGAAGTGGGCAGAGAGGTTTAGAACAGCTAAGGGAAACTAACTTGTCTGTCAGTTTGTCCTCCTATGGTGCCTTGTCGTGTTGCTGTGAGGCTGGAGGCTGTACCACCAGTGTTTCAAACACCAGCAGGGTTGCCCATAGTGGACAGGTTTCAGCGGAGCTTCCAAACTGAGACAGACTCGGAAGAAGGAAAAGGCCATCCACTTCTCAAACAATTAGCCATGGAAAACCTTAGGAATAGCAGAAAAGCATTGTCTAATACCTTACGGACAACTTTGTGAATAGCCCTGAAACATTGCCAGAAGATGAGCCCCTCAGGTTGGAAGGCATTCAAAATACAACTGGGAATGAGCTGCCTTGTCAAAATAGAACCAACCTTAATTATATGGATGAAGTAAAGCTTTCAAGCCCTCCATTTGCTGACATGGCCCAACTTAAACTGAGGAAAAACAGCTGCAAACATCCATTAATAATCAGAGCATGAAATGTACAAAGTATGAATTTAAGAAAATTGGAAGTTGTCAAAAATGAAATGGATTGCATAAAGATTGATATCTAGGCATTACTGAGCAGAAATGGAACAGTTTTGGCCATTTTGAATCAGACAACTGTATGATCTACTATGCCAGGAATGACAAATTGAAGAAGAATGGTGTGGCATATGTCTTCACAATTTTACAAGATCTATCTTGAAGTACAATGCTGTCAGCAATAGGATAATATCCACATGCCTCCAAGGAAATCCAGTTAGTACTACTATTATTCAAATTTATATACCAACTACCAAAGCCAAAGATGAAGAAACTGAAGATTTTTACAACTTCTTCAGTATGAAATTAACCAAACATACAATCAAGATTTGTTAATTATCACTGATGACTGGAATGGAATAGTTGGAAACAAAGAAGAATGACGGGTAATTTGAAAATTTGGCCTTAGCGATAGAAATAACATGGGAGATCGCATGGTAGAATTTTGCAAGACCAACGACTTACTCATTGCAAATCTTTTTTTCAACAACACAAATGGCAGCTATACATGTGGACTTGGCGAGATGGAGTGCACAGGAATCAGATTGATTACATCTGTGGCAAGATGTAGAAGCTCAGTATCTTCAGCCAAAACAAGGCCAGGAGCTGATTGTGGAACATACCATCAACTGCTCATATGCAAGTTCAACTTGAAGTTGAAGACAATTAAAACAAGTCCACAAGAGCCAAAATATGATTTTGAATATATCCCTCCCGAGATTAGAGACCATATAAAAATAGATTTGATGCATTGAACAGCAGTGACTGAAAACCAGAGGAATTGTGGGATGACATCAAGAACATCATCTATAAAGAAAGCAAAAGGTCATTAAAAAGACAGGAAAGGAAGAAAAGACCAAAATGGAGTTAGAAGAGACTCTGGAACTTTCCCTTGAACAGAGAGTAGCTAAAGCAGAAGTAAGAAATGACAAGATAAAAGACCTGAACAGAAGATTTCAAGGAGCAGCTCATGAAGACAAAGGCGGTTATTATAATGAAATGTGAAAAGACCTGGAGTTAGAAAGCCAAAAGGGAAGAAAACTCTCAGCATTTCTCAAGCTGAAAGAACTGAAGAAAAAATTTAAGCCTTGAGTTGCAATACTAAAAGATTCTGCGGGCAAAATATTGAATGATTCAGGAAACATGAAAAGAAGATGGAAGAAATACACCGAGTGACTGTACCAAAATGAATCAGTAGATGTTCATCCATTTCAGGAGGTGGCACATGATCAAGAACCAGTGGTATTGAAGGAAGAAATTGAAGCTGCACTGAAGGAAGTGGCGAAAAACAAAGCTCCAGGAATTGACAGGATACCCATTGAGATGTTTCAACAAACAGATACCACGCTAGAGGAACTCAATTGGCTATGCCAGGAGATTCGGAAGGCAGCTACCTGGCCAACTGGCTGGAAGAGATCCATATTTGTAGCCATTCCAAAGAAAGTGACCCCACAGAATGTGGAAATTACCAAAAGATATTGCTAATATCACACACAAGTAAAATCTTATTGAAGATAATTCAAAAATTGCAGCAGTATATTGACAGAGAGCTTCCAGAAATGCGAGCTAGATTCAGAAGAGGACGTGAAACGAGAGATATCATCGCTGACATCGGATGGATCTTGGCT
>NW_006921709.1:8199695-8201515 GCF_000298275.1 Orycteropus afer afer
GGTGAAAGGGTCAAGGGACCTCTAGGGAAAATAGATTACTGGAAACAAAGCATCCAGAATGGAATCACAGAGAATGTTGACACATGGTGAAAAATTGGCAATGCCACTGGACAATTTGTATAGTAATTTTTAGATAGGACCCCATTTTGCTATATAAATTTTCACTGAAAACATGGTAAGATATTATTTTAGAAAATAAATGCATTGAATGGGGCAATAAAGTCAATAATGAGAGAAGAGAAAATTGACAGATGTTTTGACTTTTCTACGTTTCCTTTTTATAGGACTTATACATGGCTTTACAAGCATTTTCATTTAAGACAAAGGACATTGAAGATGCCATGACTAATACCCTCTTACATGGAGGTGATCTTCATTCTGCCTTGGATTGGCTCTGTTTAAACCTTTCAGATGGTAAGCAGGATTCTCATAAATTTCTTTCAGTTCTAAAACATTTTAAATTATCTTAGTGTTTGTGTTCTTTGTATCAAGGTTTAGATTTTAATTTTTCACTGTTATAATTATTTTTTAAATATTCTTGATTTTTTTCTTATTCTTCTGAGTATATTCTTCTTAGAAGTTGTGATGTATGCCAAAAAACAAATAATTCTTTTTGTGTTACTTTCCGTTGTTGATAGTCATTTCTTAGTGCATGTAATACAACTTTTGAGTTCTCCAACTTTGTCTATCTTTATTAATAGAGAAATTGGTATATGTAGAATGCAAAATATATTACATTCATAGACTGAATTTTCCTTTAAAAAGAAAAAGACTATGCTAGGACATTTGCAATTTCTAGATCCATAAACCATTGGAGTATACATATGCAAGACTTTCAAGGATGGACGTAACTCCACAAGTTCATCATAGGATTTCTATTGTTAGAAGATGAGGAGTAGAAGAAAATAAGGTGCTATATGTCTAAGCTAAAGCTTTATCAGATCATTAGGCTATAAATATTCAAAAAAGGAGCTCAAGTAATCTTGTTAACATGTTTTTAAGCCTTGTAGGACTAGTTTTTGTTAGTTGCCATGGAGTCAGCCCTTACTCAGCAACCTTATGGGTAACAGAATGAAGCATTGGCTGATCTTTTGCCATCTTCATGATTGTGTATCTTTGAATCCATTGTTGTGGCTATTGTATCAGTCTACCTCATTGAGGGTTTCTCTGGTTTTGGTTGACTTTACCAAACAGAATGACCTTTTCTAGCTCCTGGTCTTTCCTGGTGACATGTCCAAAGTAAGTGAGCACTAGAATCTCCAGTTATCTACTGAATAGAAGCTTTACCTCTATCGTCATTAATGTAAATACTGCCACTCTGATCTTTTTCATTGCTCACAGAAATTCCAACTAGTCAGGGGACACTAATTACTCTTTCTACAAGTGACCTGCATTTTCTGCCTCATCCTCCATCTCCTCCTCTCTCATTTCCAGTTGGTAGAGAGAAGACTAAGAAAATTACTAATACCCTCCAGGAAAAGAACTTTTTACACACTATTGTTAGGAACATAAATGGATAGAGTTAACTTTTCAGGAGGACACTTAAGCAATATAATGTATGTATGAGCCAACAATTCTACTTCTAAAAATTTCTCTTAATGAGGGGACTTCCAGTTAGATGGAGGAATAGGTAGACAAGCTACACAGACCCTCTTCAACAAAGAAAAATGAAACCAATTGACAGGGATACAGAAGATAATCCTGGAGCCCTGAGCTTTGAAAGGAAGTATTCAGAAGTGGATAATGCACCAATTAGTGTAAAAACCTAAACAAAAACAGTGAGCACAGAGATGGTCAGAGCAGTGGACTGTCAGCTACTC
>NW_006921709.1:8201855-8203104 GCF_000298275.1 Orycteropus afer afer
CACAGTCATTTTGAATGTTTACAGGCAGCAGCCATTTTGGACTTTAAAGTGACAGCATTCTCATTCGGATTCCAGGGACCTGGGAATAGGCTCTGTTTGCCAAGGACGATAGGGACATATATGGGAGGCTAACAATAGAAAAGTAAACAGGTAGGGAATGAATAAGTGCTACTAACTAGCAAATAGGGGAGCACTACACAGTACCCTGATTACATAGATAACATACAAACAAAACAAAGAAAATGAAAATCATGGGAAAGTAACTCCAACATACAATCACCAATTAAATATAAGCACAAAAACATCACAATGCCTCAGAGACAACAGAGCATCACAGTCCATACAAAGAAGCAAGATAAAGCAGGAGAAACAAGGGGCCAGGATACAGATCCAAAACATATCTCTGAAGAAGATGCAGCATTGGAACCCCTGATAAGGAATTCAAAAGAATTATATTTAGGTATCTTTAACAGATTGAGAGATAGATGAAGGAAAACACTGACAAAATTGAGGAAAACACAGAGAAAACCCTAGAACAATTTTGAAAGAAAATACAAGAACAAAATGACAAAGGAAAATTAGAAATGATACAAAACTTACAAACAAAAATTCAGAAGATTACTACTAAATTTTCAGAAATAGGTAACACATTGAAAGGGCAGAGGAGTAGAATTGAATCAGTGGAAGACAGAATTAGTGAGATAGAAGGCAAATACCTCAATACTTCTTTGGAAAGGGATCAATCAGAAAAAAAGATCAAAACAAAATGAAGAAAACCTAAGGATAGTGTGGGTTACCATGAAAAGGAATAACCTATGTATGATCGGAATTCCAGAACAGGAAGAGATAAATAAAACCAAAGAAAAAATTGTCAAAGATTTGTTGGAAGAGAATTTTCCTGGTATGATGAAAGATGAGAATATATGCATTCAAGAAGGCCAATGAACCCCAAACAGGATAGACCCCAAAAGAAAATCACCGGGGAGTTCCCACAAGATGGACGACTAGGAAGAACTACTGCATAGACCCTCTTCAACAAAGAAAAGGGAAACCAGTTGACACAGACACATAAGATAATATTGGCCCCCTGAGCCTTGAAGGATACAGAAGCAGACTAAACCCCAACTAGCAGAAGAATCTGCATGAAAATACCAAAAAAGGAGACATACGGAGCTGCAGTCTGGCAGGGACCTGAGCGCTCCTGATGGCACAAACAGCTTGGACATTCCCAAGTGGTGGTAGGACCTAA
>NW_006921709.1:8209722-8210371 GCF_000298275.1 Orycteropus afer afer
AAAAAAAAAGAAAATCACCAAGACATATCATCATAAAACTCACTAAAACTAAACACAAAGAACAAACTCTGAAAGCAGCATGGGAAAAACCAAAAGTTACCTACAACGTGCAACCAGTAAAACTAAGCTCAGATTTCTCCGCAGAAACCATGCAGGTGAGAAGACAATGGGATGGTATATACATAAAACCCTGAAGGAAAAATATTTCCAAACAAGAATTATATACCCAACAAAACTGTTGCTCAAATATGATGGTGAAATTAGGACATTTCCAGATAAGCACAAATTAAGATAATTAGTAAAAACCAGACCATCCTTACAAGAGATGCTGAAGAGAGTCCTTTGGACAGAGAAGCAACAACAGCAAACAGTAACTGACCATTAACACACATGATGTCATAACCCAGAAACGAACCCTGTTACAGAAGTATCCGAAGTAAATTAGCTTACAATATTATAAACAGGAAACCAGAATCATCAATTGACAAATGAGGACAACTACAAAAATAGGGAAAAAATTGTGTAGTTACAGAACTTCTAAATGGTAGGTGCCAAAGGGGCAGGGAGGCCGCATCTTCTGACCTCCTCTAACCCCACAAGAGGAAGACAGAATCACCATCAGTAGCCCAAGGCCTATTCCTGCCAGACC
>NW_006921709.1:8212856-8218205 GCF_000298275.1 Orycteropus afer afer
TTGCCAATAATTATATATCTGGCAAGGGACTTATCTCTAAGATTTATAGAAAACTCCAATGCCTCAACAGCAAAGGAATTAACAATCCAGTTGAAAAATGGACAGAAGATATGAATAGACACTTCAACAAGGAAGATATTCAGGCAGCCAGCAAATACATGAAGAGATGCTCACGATCATTGGCCATCAGAGTGATACAAATCAAAACAACAATGAGATACCATCTCACTCCAGCACTGATGGCAAGGTTCAACAAGACAGAAAATAACAAATGTTGGCAGAGATGTGGAAACATTGGGACCCTCATACACTGCTAGTGAGACTGTGAAGTTATACAACCACTGTGGAAAGCAATATGGCGATTCCTTAGAAAGCTGGAATTGGAGATGCCATTTGACCGAGCAATCCCATTACTAGGTATACATCCTAGACAGTTGAGAGCCAGAACATGAACACGTATATGCACAACCATGTTCATCACAGCACTATTTGCAGTGGCAAGAGGATGAAGGCAACCTACATGCCCATCAGCAGTGGAGTAGATGACCAAGCTGTGGTGCATACACACAATGGACTGCTATGCAGCACTGAGGAGTGATGGGGAGTCTGCAAAGCGCCGCATGGCATGCTTGGACATGTAGGACATTGTGCTGAGTGAAATAAGTCAGGCACAGAAGGACAAATATACTATTAGTTTGTTGTTGTGGATGGTCAAGGAAAGGTTTATATATGGAAGGAAACTTTCTTTGTTGCTTGCCAGGGGTGGAAGGGGAAGGGAAGGAACAATGCAAAAAAAAAAAAAGCATTGAACTATGTCACTTCACTTTTGTGATTTCACTGTACATAAATTATATTTCAATAAAATGCACTTAAAAAAATTTCTCTTAATGAGCCATAAGAGATCTATATAAATGGAAGAACATGCCATGCTTGTGGATAGGAAGATTGAACATTGTGAAAATGTCAATACTACCCAAAACAATCTATACATTCAATGCAATCCCAATCCAGATCCCATCAGCATTCTTTAAGGACGTGGAAAAAACAATCACTAATTTTATATTGAATGGAAAGACATCTCGAATAAGCAGAGCACTATTGAAGAACAATAAAGTAGGAGGTCTCACTCCCGGATCTCAAAACCTACTATACAGCGACAGTAGTCAAAACATCCTGGTACTGGTACAATGACAGACACATAGACCAGTGGAACAGAAGTGAGAACACCAGAAGTAGATTCATAAACCTATGGTCAGCTGATCTTTGACAAAGGGCTGAAATCCATTATATGGGGAAGAGATGGTCCCTTTAACAAATGTTTCTGGCAAAACTGGATTATCCATTTACAGAAAAATGAAACAAGCTCCGTACCTTACACCATACACAAAAACTAACTCCAGCTGGATCAAAGACTTAAATGTGAAACCTATAACTATAAATTCCTCAAGGAAAAACTAGGGCCAAATTTAGGGGCCCTAATTTATGGCATAAATAGACTGTCGAGCATAAGCCAAAATGTAAAAACAGCTGAAGATAAACTAAATGAATGGGACCTTCTAAAAATTAAATTTGTATGTGCTTCAAAAGACTTCTCCAGAAGAGTAAAAAGAGAACCTACAGATTGGGAAAAATATTCAGCAGTGACACATCTGACAACTGACTTACCTCTAAAATTTATAGAAAACTCCAGCACCTCAACAACAAAAAGATCAATAATCCATTTTTAAAATGGGCAGAAGACAATAGAGAGATGCAAATCAAAACAACAATGAGAATACCATCTTGCCCCAGCACTAGTAGCAATTTTCAGCAAGACAGAAAATAACAAATACTGGCAAGGATGTGGAGAGACAGGGACTCTCATACACTGCTGGTGGGACTGTGAAGTGATACAACCACTGTGGAAAGCAGTATGGTGATTCCTTAAAAAGCTGGAATCAGAAATACCATCTGACCCAGCAATCTCATTACTAGCTGTACATCCTAAAGAAGTGAGAGCCAGGACAAGAACAGATGTATGCACACCAAAGTTCATCACATTACTATGTACAATAGCAAAAAGATGGAAACAACCTATGTGTCCATCAGCAGAATGGATGACCAAACTATGGTACATACACAAAATGGAATACTATGCAACACTAAAGAATAATGTAGAACCTGCAAAACATTGCATAACATGGATGAACTGGAGGACATTATACTGAGTGAAATAAGTCAATCACAGAAGAAGAAATATAGTATTAGTTCATTATTGTAAAAAGTCAAGGAAGCATTTGTATATGGAAGGAAACTTCATTGGTTACCAGGGGTGAGAGGGATGGGGAGGAAACACTGCAAAAAATAAAAAATGCATTGACCCATATCACTTTAGTTTTGTGTATTTCACTGTACATAAATTATATTTTAATAAAGTATAGTTTTTTTATTTTCTCTTAATGAAATAAAGGCATGAAAAGATTTATTTGTAAGGGTATTTATAATAGTAAAAAGCTGGACATAAACTAAATGTCAGATAATATGTTTAAAGTTCTAACTATTTTAAATTATTCTTATGTTGTTACAAAAATCAGAGTGTTCTGTTGCTTTATATAGCTGGAATTTATCAAAACATTCAGAGATTAATGAGCTAGGATTAGAAATTTGCTTTATAGAGAAAATTTACTTATACCACACTCATCACATAGTAGGCAAACAAATGTTTATTGTGTTGAATTGAGTGAAAGTTGACCAACTTGCTGTGTCTAAAAGAGAACTGAGAGAATTTATATGCAACTGTCTCCTATTTAGCTATGAAGTTTAGGCATAGAAGAAAAGTAGAATACCAACAGTAGAATACAGCAAAAGTACAGATGAGAAGGCACTGCTAAAGAAAGTTTGGGAAATAGAAAATAAAAGCATCTATTGAAACTTAAAGAGTGTATAAAGCAGTTTCAGAATAAGGGGGTTTATACCTATATGAATATGCCAAGGATAGCTTGGTGTTTTAGATGTTTTTGTGGTTGTTTATTGTTTTGTTTTGTTCTTGGTGGTGGTTTTAGAATTAACAAATTCTGTTTTTTGTTTTTTTCTGACTATAGAATCAGTGCATGCTTACGATGAGTAATTAAGATCAAGAAAGACATAAGAAAATAAAAATTATTGGTAGTCCTACCAATCACAGATAACTACTATCACCTTATTATTTCTAGCCAGTTGTTCTATGTTTTTTTAATACATACTATTTTATATTTTGCTTTTGTTAGTAAACTATAACCATTTTTGCATGTCATGGAAAAAAATTTATATATACCATTATAAATTGTCAGTGTACTATTTCTATTATGGGTCTACAATAATTATTCATTTTTCTATTATTGAACATCTAGTTAGTTTCTAATTCAAAAGTCATGTTGTAGTGAGCATTTTGATATGTAAAAGTTTCTTCATATTTGGAATTGTTTCATTGAGATAGGTTCTTAGAAATGGAAGTAGTGGATGAAATGATATAAGCATTTGTAAAGTTCTTGATACACATTCTCAAATTGCTTTCTAACAATTTTACAAGTTTACCTTGTTATTAACAGTAAATTAAATTCTCCGTCCTCTCTCTCCCTTAGAATATGTAATACCTTTTCCTTTAATATTTGTCAACAAGGTAGAAAAAGTAGTATACCAATATGTCAATTTTTAATATTTTAATTATGAGATAATTTATACATCACTGATTACTGGTGAGATTGACTGTATGAAATTTGCATTTGCCATTTCTATTTCTTCTGTTAATTATCTGCTCTCGTTTTTCCTGGTTTTATATATATACACACACACACATATACATACTTAACAAATATTTATATTTTATGTATCATATATATTTTTAACACATTTTCTTTTATTTTAAGATGCACTTCCTGAAGGATTCAGTCAGGAATTTGAAGAGCAACAACCTAAAAGTAGGCCAAAATTCCAGTCTCCTCAAATACAAGCCACTGTTTCACCTGCAGTGCAACCTAAAACCAAAAAGCGTGAAGAAGACTCTAAGATTAAGGTAATTTAAAGGTTAAATATTTAAAATTATATAATGTCAAAATGAAGCATATGTAGCAGGTCATGAGTATAAAAATTAGATTGCCATAACATTTTAGGAGCCCTGGTGGTGCAGTGATTTAAGTATGTGGCTACTAACCAATAATTGTCAGCAGTTTAAACCCATCACAGCTCCAGCTGCACTGCAAGAGAAAAGAGCTGGTGATCTGCTCTTGTAAAGATTACAGCCTTGGAAACCCTATGGAACAATTTTACTCTCTCCTCTAGAATTGCTATGAGGGGGAATCAACTCGATGGCATACAACATCAAGAAGTAACATTTTTACTTACTAAAAATAACTAATTGGTTTGTCACACTTCTGTCACTGTGTTTTGTTTACCTATTGCATAACAAGCCACCCCAAACTGTAGTAGCTTAAACTAAAACACACCAAAACCAAACTCAATGCCATCAAGTCGATTTGACTAACAGTGACCTCTCCTTGTGTTTCCGAGGTGATATCTCTACCAAAGTAGATTGCTCAGTCTTCCTTTCAAGGAGTGGCTGGTGAGTTTGAACCATCAGCCTTCTGGTTAACAGTCAAATGCCTTAGGCACTACACCACCAGAGCTTATTTCTCATGATTCTGCAGTCTGAGCCAGGTTTACCTGGCAGTTCTGCTCCACAAGGTGTCTGCTAGCGCTAAAACATCCAAAATGGCTTCTTTGCTTACATGACTAGTGCCTCGGCTGAGATGGCTGAGAAAGCTGGGGACTAACCAACCATCACTGTCCACATTGTCTCTGCACGTGACTCACCTAGGTTTCCTCATAGTATGATACCTCAGTGTTGTGGCATGTTGCTGTGAGGCTTGAGGCTATGCTACCGGTGTTACAGATGGCAGCGGGGTTGCACATGGTGCACAGGTGTCAGTGTGGCTTGCAGACTGAGACAGACTAGCAAGAAGGAAGAGGCCATCCACTTCTCAAAGAATTGGCCAAGGAAAACCTTATGAATAGCAGATAAACACTGTCACAATACTAGGAAACTATACGAATTGCCCAGAAACACTGTCTGATACAGTGTAGGAAGTCAAGCCACTTTGGTTGGAAGGCTATCAAAATATGACTGGGAAAGAGCAGCAGCATCAGAGTAGAACCAACCTTACTGATGTGGATAAAGTAAACCTTTCAAGACCTCCATTTGCTGACATGATACGACTCAAATTGAGGAGAAACAGCTGCAGACATCCATTAATAGCAGAACATGGAATGTAGGAAGTATGAATCTAGGAAAATTGGAAGTTGTCAAAAATGAAATGGAACACATAAAGATTGATA
>NW_006921709.1:8219349-8219796 GCF_000298275.1 Orycteropus afer afer
AGTTAGAAAACCAAAAGGGAAGAACACAGTCGGCATTTCTCAAGCTGAAAGAGCTGAGGAAAAAATTTAAGCCTTGAGTTGCAGTATTGAAAGATTCTATGGGCAAGATATTGAATGATGCAGGAAACATGAAAAGAAGATAGAAGGAATACACTAAGTCACTAGCAAAAAGAACTGGTAGATCCTCATCCATTTCAGGAGGTGGCATAGGATGAAGGACCAACGATACTGAAGGAAGAAGTCAAAGCTGCACTAAAGGAACTGGCGAGGAACAAAGCTTCAGGAATTGACGGAATACCCATTGAGATGCTTCAACAAATGGATGCCACACTGGAGGCACTCACTCGGTTACGCCAAGATATTTGGAAGACAGCTACCTGGCCAACTGACTGGAAGAGATCCATATTTGTACCCATTCCAAAGAAAGGTGATCCCACAGAATGTGGA
>NW_006921709.1:8220043-8220553 GCF_000298275.1 Orycteropus afer afer
ATAACAAACTATGTACAACATTGAGAAGAATGGGAGTTCCAGAACACTTAGTTGTACTCATGAGGAACCTGTACATAGACCAGGAGATGTCATTTAAACAGAACAAGGGAACACTGCATGGTTTAGAATCAAGAAGGGAGTGTGTCAGGGTTGTATCCTTTCACCATACTTACTTAATCTATATGCTGAGCAAGTAATCTGAGAAGGTGGACTATATGAACAACGTGGCATCGAGGTCAGAGGGAGAATCATTAACAACCTGCGATACGCTGACGACACAAGTTTGCTGAAATTGAGGATGACTTGAAGCACTTACTGATGAGGATTGAAGAATACAGTCTGTAGTATAGATTATTCCTCATTATAAGAAGATGAAAATCCTCACAACTGGACCTATGAGCAGCATCACCATAAATGGAGAAAAGATTGAAGTTGTCAAAGACTTCACATTCCTTGCTTCTACAGTAGATGCCAATGGAAGCAGCAGTCAGGACTTCACACAAGATATAC
>NW_006921709.1:8224773-8231941 GCF_000298275.1 Orycteropus afer afer
TTTTGCCAGCACCATTTATTAAACAAACATTCTCTTCCCCATTTAATGGATTTTGCCCCTGTGTCAAAGATCAGCTGACCATAGATCAATGGATCTGTTTCTGGGTTCTTACTTCTATTCCATTGGTCTTTATGTCTGTCGTTATACCAATACCAGGCAGGTTTGACTACTGTGGCTGTATAGTAGGTTTGAGATCTGGCAGTGTGAGACCTCCTACTTTGTTCTTCTTCTTCAGTAATGCTTTGCTTCTCCAAGGTCTCTTCCCTTTCCATATAAAGTTAGTGATTGGTTTTTCTATATCCTTAAAAAATGTTGATGGGATCTGGACTGGGATTGCACTGAATGTATAGATTGCTTTAGGTAGAATTTACATTTTCACAGTGTTCAATCTTCCTATCCATGAGCATGGTATGTTCTTCCATAAGATCTCTTATGGTTTCTTGCAATAGTTTTTCATAGTTTTCTTTGTACAGGTCTTTTGTGTTCCCTGGTAAGATTTATTCCCAAGTATTTTATTTTTTTGGTAGCTATTGTGAATGGTGGGAGCTCTGGTAGATAGTGGCTAAGACACTTGCCTGCTATTCAGACTGCTGGCGGTTCAAACCCACCAGCCACTCCTCGGAAGGAAGGTTGGGCAATCCTACTTCCGTAGTGATACTGCCTCGGAAACCCAAGGAGGGGTCGCTATGAGTCGGGTTTGACTCGACAGCACATAACAACAACAACAACAACATTGTGAATGATATTGATTTCTTTCTTTCTTTTTCAGCAATCTCTTTGCTGGTGTAGAGGAATCCAACGGATTTTTGGATGTTGATCTTGTATACTGCCACAATGCTAAATCTCTCAATTAGTTCCAGTAGATTTTTGACTGAGTCTCCTGGGTTTTCTAGGTGTTGGATCATATCATCAGAAAATAAGCATAGTTTGACTTCTTCCTTACCAATTTGGATGCCTTTGATTTCCCTTTCTTGCCTTATGGCCCTGGCTAGGACTTCCATTACAATGTTGAATAGAAGTGGTGGTAGAGGGCATCCTTCTCTGGTTCCTGTTCTGAAGAGGAATGGTTTTAATCTCTCTCAATTGTGTATAATGTTGGCTGTTGGTTTTGCATAGATGCCCTTTATTATGTTGAGGAGTATCCCTTCTATTCCTTTGTTGCTGTGAGTTTTGATCAGGAATGGGATTTTATCAAATGCCTTTTCTGCATCAGTTGATATGATCGTGTGGCTCTTCTCCTTTGTTTTATTTATGTAGTGGATGACGTTAATTGTTTTTCTAATGTTGAACCATCCCTGCATACCTGATATGAACCCCAGTTGGTCATAATGAATGATTTTCTCGATATGTTGTTGGAATCTGTTGGCTAGGATTTTGTTGAAGATTTTTGCATCTATATTCATGAGGGATATTGGTCTGTAGTTTTCCTTTTGAGTGATATCTTTGCCTAGTTTTGGTATCAAGGTTATGCTTGCTTCATAAAATGAGTTAGGGAGGATTCTATCCTTTTCTATGTTTTAGAATAGTTTGAGTAGGAATGGTATCAGTTCTCTGAATGTTTGGTAAAATTCTCTGATAAAACCATCTGGGCCAGGATGGTTTTTTTGTTGGCTATTTTTTTATGACCTGTTCAATTTCTTCTTTTGTTATGGATCTATTCAAGTTTACCACATCAGTCTGTGTTAGTTTAGGTAAGTGGTATGTTTCTAGAAATCTGTCCATTGAAAAAATACAGAACACTTCATGAATTTGCATGTCATCCTTGCACAGGAGCCATGTTAAACTTCTCTGTATCATTCCAGTTTTAGCATATGTGTTGCAGAAGCAAGCACTCCAGTGTATAAATTTTTATTATGCTTTTGCTAATATGACTTGCTAATGTCCTCTCACTTGAAGAAAATCATAAATGACGTGGCCAAGTGCAAAGTCAGTGTGGAAGGACATTGCAAGATAACGTGAGTACAAAGAGGTGCATTTCATCAGGGCATTACACTTAAATATTCTTTATATTATAAAACACCTATATGGAAGCATCACTCTCATAAAACCACTGATTTTTTTAAGGAATAACATTAGTTTTTATCTATTCTTTCATTCTTTTTTGCTTCTTTATGTAAATATATTCTTTGGATTCTGCAAATTTAGACTTCTTAAAGTAATGTTGAGTTCAATTACTTTGCTCTTCACCGAATAATATAGAATAGAATATTTGAGGCTTGTGTGTCTACTGTCTTAGATTATAAAGAATTTATAAAAGCAGTGACACTTGATGACATTTGTGACATCTTTTTCTAACTGGTTTTTTCAGATATTTGTTTTTTCTTTCTAGCCAAAAAAGGAAGAAAAAAGTATGGAGGTTAATATGAAAGAATGGATTTTGAGATATGCTGAACAACAAAATGAAGAAGAAAAGGGTGAGAATTCTAAAAGATTAGAAGAGGAAGAAAAATTTGACCCTGTGAGTAGAAATTTGGATTAGGCTCGGGCTGGATATTCCTAGGCAATCCATTTAACTTTTCTGAAATGTAGTTTCCTAATATAAATTGCCTCGGAAGGAAGGTTGGGCAATCCTACTTCCGTAGTGATACTGCCTCGGAAACCCAAGGAGGGGTCGCTATGAGTCGGGGCCGACTCGACAGCACACAACAACAACAACAATATAAATTGCAGAAATACTTAATCACTAGAGATTGATGTGAAAATCAAACAAGATAACACTTAGGAAAGAACTTGGCACAGTATAACTTCTGAATAGATGTTACATTTCTCCCATATTTAAAGTGGTGGTCATTAAATATTTATTGCATAATTGTTATATATGAGGAGTATGCTAACTTTTTTTGTAATAAAAAAGAAGTACACATATTCTTTTATATAGAAGGTCCATAATGTAGAGAAAGAAAACATGATAAACTAAAAGTATATAGTAGAAAATATACTATTAACTGAAAAAAGCAAATTACAGGAGAAAAATATTTTAAATACATATATTTGACAAAGGACTTCTGTCTAGAATTATATGAAGAACTTTTAAAAAGACAATAGACACTTTACAAAAGTAAATATATGAATGGCCAATAAACATATTAAAAATGTGTTTAATATCATTAATCATCAGAGAAATGAGATACTACTATATATCTATCAAAATGGCTAAAATTAAAAAGATCAGTAATACCATGTGCTGGGGAAGTTGTGAACTGGAACACTCATACATTGTTTGGGGGAAATGGTACAATCACTTAGGAAAATTGGCATTTTTCCCATAAAGCTAAACATACATTTGCCAAGTGACCCAATGATTGCATTTAGGTATTCAACAACATGAGAACACAAGTCCACAAAGATCTGTATACAAATGTTCATGGCATATTTATCCATAATACACAAATACTGCAAACAACCCATATGTCTGTCAGCAGGTGGATGGATAAACAAATTGTGATATAATTTCATTGCATATATCTACAATGGAATACTACTCAACAATAAGAAGGAACCAACTACTGATGCATAGAACAAGATGGAAAAATCTCAAAATTATTATGCAACAGTAAAGCCAGACACAAATGAGTACATACCGAATGATTTCATTAATTCTAGAAAAATGATCTATGTACAACCAATCTGTAGTGACTGAAAGCAGATCAGGGTTGTCTGAGTCTCAGAGTAGGGGTAAGAGATTGACTATAAAGGGTTATAAGGGAACTTTTTGGACTGGTGAAAATGTCCTATATTTTTATTGTGATACACCCATGGGTACATTTTATTGTGAGTAAATCATATGTCAGTGAAGCAATAAATGAGGGTCATCCTCATCCTCAACATGACCTGTTGTTTTCCATTTTTTAAATTATAGCCATCCTAGTGGGTGTGATGTGGTACCTTGTTATGGTTTTGAATTGTATTTCCCTAATGACAAGTGCCTAAGTCAATGAGTGCTAACCAGAATGCTGGTGGTTCAAACCCATCAGCCACTCCTCAGAAGGAAGATTGGGCAACCTTCTTGTAGTGATTATGCCTCAGAAGCCCAAGGAAGGGTCGTTATGAGTCGAATCTGACTCGACGGCGTGAGTTTGGGTTTTTTGGAATGACAAATGCTCTTTAGAAGGAAAGATGCTGAGATTTCATCTCCCTTACTTTGGACATATTATCAGGAGGGACCAGTCCCGGGAGAAGGATATCTTACTTAGTAAAAAAGAGAGTTGGTAAAAAAGAAGAAGACCTTCAACAATATAAATTGACGTAGTGGCTACATTAGTAGGCTGAAATATAGCGATGATTGTGAGGATGGCACAGGACTGAGCAGTTTCATTCTGTGGGTCACTGTGAGTCAGAAGCAACTCAACAGCACCTAAGAACAACAATGACAAATGACAATGAGCATCTTTTCATGTGCTTGTTGGCTCTTTGTAGTTCTTTGGAGAAATACCTATTCATGTCCTTGGCACATTTTTTGAGGGGAGTTGTTTTTTTGTTGTTGTTGTTGTTAAGTTACAGTAGTAGTTTATGTATTCTGGATATTAAATTCTTATCCAATATATGATTCCTCAAAATTTTCTCCAAATCTGGAAGTTGTCTCTTTACTTTCTTGATGAAGTCCTTTGATAAACAAAAATTTTTAAATTTGATGAGGTTCCATTTACTTATTTTGTCTTTTGTTGATTATGCTTTTGGTGTCACATCTATAAATCTGTTGTTAAAAACTAGTTCCTAAAACATTACTAACAATTTTATATTTTCAGTTCCTACATTTAGGTCTTCAATCCATTTTGTGTTAGTTTTCTTATATGGTGTGAGGTATAAGGCCAGGTGCAAATTATTTGGTTTTGGATATCCACTTGTCCTAGCACCATTTATTAAAGAGACTTCTCTCCCCACTAGACAGGCTTAGCATCTTTGTCCGAAACAATTGATCATAGATGTACAAATGGATCAAAGGTTTGGATACAATATACTGACCACTGATAAACTAATGTTTCTTTTCTCTTGATTTCCTCTTCATCTTGTTATTTGGAATAGAATGAAAGGTACTTGCATCTTGCAGCAAAACTTCTCGATGCAAAGGACCAAGCAGCTGCTTTTAAATTAGAAAAAAACAAGCCAGGCCAAAAAGAGGCTCAAGAAAAAATAAGAAAATTTCAAAGAGGTAAACACTTTCAGATTTGTAGATGTGTAAATGTAATTCTCCTTTCCTGGTTTGCCTTCATGGGGTGGAGTTTGACTCCTTTTTTATCTATCATCTATGAAAAGAGTTATTAGTTCTCTAGCCACACTTAATAGGCAGTGGGCTGGGTTTGGCCTACAGACTACAGTTTGTCAAACCTTGATTTATTTACCCTAAATACCATCTGCATTCAAGAGGTGGCTACAATTCTATGAGTATTTATTTCTAATGAAGATGTTTTTCCAGGCCTACTACTTCTGTTATTAGAAAAAATTTAGCATATATTGTGAAAGTTAATAATTGCCTTTGACTTCTACCACAAATTCCTAGTAGGAGTTGTTAAATAACTGGCTACAAAGAAAAAGAAGAAATGCTAAATGATTTGTTTTTGGTTTTTTTAAACCATCTTTTCAAAGTAAAAAGGCATCAAAAACAAATCCATAAGCATTGTATGTTTCTCTTGGTAGAAATGGAAACTTTAGAAGACCATCCAGTATTCAATCCAGCCATAAAGATTTCACATCAGCACAATGAAAAGAAAAAACCTCTTTTGGCTTCAGAAGGAGGAAGTGCATTGAACTTTAACTTATTTGAAAAATCTGCAGCTGCTCCTGAAGAAGAGAAAGGTAAAATGAAAGGAAATTGGATCGAGGTGTAATTTGTACATTTTATATATGTTATTGTTGTTGTTAGGTGCTGTCGAGTTGTCTTGGACTCCTAGCAACCCTATGCACAGCAGAACAAAACACTGCCTGGTCCCATGCCAACTCCTCGATCCCTGCTATATTTGAGCCCATCACGGCAACCACTGTGTCAATCTATCTCATTGAGGGCCTTCCCCTCCTTCATCGACCCTCCACCTTACCAAGCATGACATCCTTCTCCCGGGAATGGTCCCTTCTGATAACATGGCCAAAATAGGTGAGACGAAGTCTGGCCATTCTCGCTTCCAAGGAGCATTCTGGCTACACTTCCTCCAGGACAAATCTGTTAGCTCTTTTAGCAGTCCATGGTACTTTCAACTTTCAGCATTCTTCTCCAGCACCACATCTCAAAAGGATCAATTCTTCTTCATTCTTCATTATTCATTGTCCAGCTCACATGCATATGAGGTAATTAAAAATATCATGGCTTGTGTCAGGCACACCTTAGTCCTCAAGGAGACATCTTTGCTCCTCAGCACTTGAAAGAGGTCCTTTGCAGCCAACTTGCCCAGTGCTATATCTCATCTGATGTTCTGACTGCTGCCTCCATTGGCATTGATTGTAGAACTAAGCAATGTGAAGTCTGACAACTTTCATCTTTTCTCTATTCGTCATGATGCTCCTTACAGGTCTAGGTGTGAGAATTTTTGTTTTCTTTATATTGAGATGTAATCCATACTGCAGACTGTGTTCTTCAATCCTCATCAGTAAGTGCCTCAAGTCATTCTCACTTTCAGCAAGCAAAGTTGTATCATCAGCGTATTGCAGGTTGTTAATGAGTCTCCCTCCAGTTTTGATGCCACATTCTTCTTCATATAGTCCAGCTTCTTGGATTATTTGCTCAGCATATAGATTGAGTAAGTACAGTGAAAAGATACAACCCTGACACACTCTCTTGTTGATTTTAAACCATGCAGTGTCCCCTTGTTCTGTTCTAATGACAGCCTCCTGGTCTATGTACAGGTTCCTCATGAGTATAATCAAGTGTTCTGAAATTCCCATTCTTCTCAATGTTGTCCACAAGTTGTTATGATCCATGCAATCAAATGCCTTTGCATAGTCAATGAAACACAAGTAAACATCTCTCTGGTATTCTTTGCTTTGAGCCAAGATCCCATCGGACAGCAGCTATGATATCCCTTGTTCCACGTCCTCTTCTGAATCCAGCCTGCAACTCTGGAAGCTCTCTGTCAATATATTGCTGCAACCATTTTTGAATTATCTTCAGTAAGATTTTACTTGTATGCGATATTAATGATATTGTTCAACAATTTTCACATTCTGTGGGATCACCCCT
>NW_006921709.1:8232786-8234233 GCF_000298275.1 Orycteropus afer afer
TTGTTGAAAAAAGTATTTGCAATGAATAACTCGTTGGTCTTGCAAAATTCTATCATGCAATCTCCAGCATTATTTCTGTCACCAAGACCAAATTTTCCAACTACCAGTGATTCTTGCTCATTTCCAACTTTTGCATTCCAGTCACCAGTGATAATTAACACATCTTGATTGCACGTTCAGTCCATTTCAGACTGCAAAAGTTGATAAAAATCAATTTCCTCATCTTTTGCTTTGGGGGTTGCTGCATATATTTGAATAATAGTCATATTAACTGGTTTTCCTTGTAGGTGTATGGATATTATCCTATCACTAACAACATTGTACTTGAAGACAGATCTTGAAACATGCTTTATGATGATGAGTGCCACGCCAAACTCTTCAAATTGTCATTTGTGGCATAGTAGATCATATGGTTATCTGATTCAAAATGGACAAAAACAGTTTATTATATATATATAATTATATATACAATTGTGAAATATATGTTACCTTTCATTCTGCCAAGTTACCTAGGATGGTAGTAAAGTTAGACTTCCACAAGCTGTCTTAGAAAAGTATTAACAATTAAGATAACTTGTCTAAAAACTCCCTGCTGTTGAGTCAATTCCGACTCATAGCAACCCCTCCTTGTGATTCCAAGGTGGTATCTCTATGGAAGTAGATTGCCCAGTCTTTCTTCCAAGGAGTAGCTGGTGAGTGTAAACCTCTAGCTTTCTGGTTAGCAGTCAGATGCCTTAAGCACTACACCACCAGAGCTCCTATAACTTGCTTAGCATTTTGTAATTTAGAATATTTTGCCTCATCCTTATCTCTTTCCAACCCATTCTCCATATTTCTACCAGAGGTATTTTTCTGCAACACAGATTTAATTGTATCCTTTCTGTTAAAATCTTTAATGATAACCCACTCTTGGTCAAAACACTGAACAAAATAGGAATAGAAGAGAATTACCTCAGCGTAACTAAGGACATATATACAAAATCAATGGCTAAGTTTATTCCCAACAGGGAGAGACTGAAAGCATTTCCCTTAAGAACGAGTATCAGACAAGGATGCCCTTTATCACCACTCCTATTGTGTATATATCCTAGAGAGATAAGAGCCATAACACAAACACCCATGTTAATCACAGCACTATTCACAATCACAAAAAGGTGGAAATAACCCAAATGCCCATCAGTGGAGGAATGAATCAACAAACTGTGGTACATACACATGATCGAATACTTGACAACAATAAAGAACAATGATGACTCTGCAAAACATAACGTGGATGAACTTAGAGGCTGTTATGCTGAGTGAAATTAATCTGTCACAACAGGACAAATATTATATACAACTACTGATGTAAAAAGTCAAGAAAATCATTTCAAGAGTTCCGGCAAGATGGTGGACTAGGCAGAAGGACTGCACAGACCCTCTTCAACAAAGACAAGGGAAACCAATT
>NW_006921709.1:8248441-8250410 GCF_000298275.1 Orycteropus afer afer
ATAATAATAATAATTAATTAATTTTTTATTGTGATTTGGGTGAAGATTTACAGAACAAATTCACTTTCCATACAGCAGTTCACATATACTTTGCCTTATGTCATTGACCACAGTTTACCACAATGCAACAGCTCCCCTCCGACTTCCTCCCCATAGTTACCTCTTCCCATTGTCCATCCCTCCATACACTCCTGCCCCCTGAGCGGTCTCCCTGTGCATAAGCAGCCCCTCTTTCTCCCATGATTGTTCTCTCCAAGGAGTGGATCTACTTCAGGTAAATGTAGAACAGTCCATTCTATCTTGCAACTATTGTCTTGACTTCCATACCATTTAGAAGTTCTGTAACTACACTGTTTTTAGTTTGTAGTTGTCCTCATTTGCCCATTAAATGCATTTTATTGAAATATAATTTATGTACAGTGAAATACACAAAACTAAAGTGACATGTCAATGAATTTTTCCTTTTTTTTTTTGCAGTGTTCCCTCTCCTTCCCTTCCACCCCTGGTAACCAGCAAAAAAACTTTCTTTCCATATGTCCTTGACTTTTTACAATAATGAACAAATACTATATTTGTCCATCTGTGATTGATTTCTTCACTCACCACAATGTCCTCCAAGTTCATCCATGTTATGCAGTGTTTTGCAGATTCTACATTATTCTTTAGGGTTGTATAGTATTCTGTTGTGTGTAAGTACCACAGTTTGGTTATCTCTTCTTCTTTCGATGTGCACATAGGTTTTTTCCATCTTTCTGATATTGTAAATAGTACTGCATTGAACATGGGTATTCATGTATCTGTTCTTGTCCTGGCTCTCACTTCTTTAGAATATATACCTAGTAATGGGATTGCTGGGTCAAACGGTATTTCTAATTCCAGCTGTTTAAGGAATCACCATAGTGTTTTCCACAGTGGTTGTATCATTTTATAGTTCACCAGCAATGTATGAGAGTCCCAATCTCTCCACATCCTCAGCAGCATTTGTTATTTTTGTCTTGTTCACTTTGCCATTAGTGCTGGGGTGAGATGGTATCTCATTGCTATTTTGATTTGAGTCTCTCTGATAGCTAATGATCATGAGCCTTTCTTCATGCATTTGCTGGCTGCCTGAGTATCTTCTTTGATGAAGTGTCTATTCATGTCTTCTGCCCATTTTTTTAATTGGATTGTTAATCTTTTTGTTGTTGAGGTGTTGGAATTTTCTATAAATTTTAGAGATAAGTCCCTTGTCAGATATATAATTATTGACAAGTATTAATTTTTTACTGTTATTTTGTTTTGTGCTTTTTTGTGGTGTTGATTTCTTTGTTCCATATAATTTTCTGTGCTGAGCTTGTTTTGTTTATGAATTGTGTTATCAGTTTCTTCATTGTTATTGTTTCAGTATTTGGTGAATATTTGTACTGGTCCTCTTTTTTATTTTGACATGAAAGTTTATCATTTTTCTTTGAGGGTACTCTGTGATTTATAGTTTAGAACTGTCCATTCTATCTTGCAGTTGTCTTGACTTCCCTACCAAATAGAAGTTCTATAACTACACAGTTTTTTTTCCCTCTTTTTGGTTTGTAGTTGTCTTCATTTGTCAATTGATGTCTCTTGTTCCCTGTTTACAATCTTGCAGGCTTGTTTACTTTGCATACTTCTGTAACTGGGTTTGTTTCTGGGTTATGTCATCATGTGTATTAATGGTCAGTTGTTTGCTATTGTTGGTTCTCTGTCCAAAGGACTCCCTTTAGCATCTCTTGTAAGGTTGGTCTGGTTTTAACAAATTCCCCTAATTTCTGCTTATCTAGAAATGTCCTAATTTCACCATCATATTTGAGGGACAATTTTGCTGGGTATATAATTCTTGGTTGGAAATTTTTCTCTTTCAGGGTTTTATATCTACCATCTCATTGTCTTCTCACCTGCATGGTTTCTGCTGAGAAATACGAGATTATTCTTATTGGTTGCCCCTTATAGGTAACTT
>NW_006921709.1:8252245-8260130 GCF_000298275.1 Orycteropus afer afer
AAATGCAAAAAGAAAAACAAGGAATGGGGTTAACCATGAGAAAGAAAAAAATTGGAACCAGGAACAAGGAATAGAGAAAAAGCTGAAAACTAGAACCTTTCCAGTCATTGGTATCCAGAATATCCTTGTGGTTCCTAGCAAGTGGAGCCTATTCTTAAGTCCCTGGAATCTGGGAGAACTCTTTCGCTTTAAATAACCAATGTGGTCAAACCACTTGTATACATTCAAAATGGCTGTGCCATCTGGACAGGCAGAAGTCCACAGCTCAGCCCACCTTCCTCTTCGCTGCTTCCCCTTTTATTCACCAGCCACCAGTGCAGTTGCTGGCTAGCAGGGCTTATTTTTAGGTTAATTCTTAGGTCGTCATACCACTCGGCAGTCAATATCCAAGCTGTCTGTGCCATCCAGCCACATCATTCTTGAAAACATAAGTTGTTTCATGGCTCCATGAATTTGCTCATCCTGTTACCCACCCAATAAGGAGCTCTGGCAGCATAGTGCCTAAGGCATTTGACTGCTAACCAAAAGGCTGGCAGTTCAAACCCACCAGCCATTCCTCGAAAGGAAGACTGGGCAATTTACTTCCTTACAGATTTCCCACCTCATAAACCCAATCTTTATTGAATCCTTATTATGTACAAAGTCAGGTGGTATGTCTATAATAATGAGAAAAATAACAGTCTCTGTCCTCTTCTAACGTACAGTTTAGTAGGCAAGATATGCTGGCTTCTAATAATAGAGATTAACAAAGGGACCTAACTTGCATTGGGAAGACCTTGCTGATTACATTTTCTTTGAGATCTGACATATTGTAAGGTGGGAAGGAAGAACAGGAGGGCTGCCTGTCTGGTGACAAGTTGGTGCAAAGAGTCTTTCAAGTGGGAAGACAATAATACATTGGAAGTCCAAGGTGAGAAAGAGCTTAGAACACGCTATTCAACAGAACTTTCTGCAGTAATGGAAATGTTCTATGTCTGTACTGTCCAAAGTGGTAGCCACTAGCCAAATATGTACTAAACACTTGAAATGTGACTAGTGCAAATAAGAAACTAATTTTTTTAATTTAAATAGTCCCATGTAGTTGGTTACTATATTGGACCAGATGGGTTTATAGCATTTGAGGAATTAACTAATGGCTAGTGGCTACAGAATGGGCATGAGGAAAGAGTGGCTAGAGATAGGCAGAGATGAACATGGCAAACAAACCCACTGCCATCGAGTCAGTTCCGACTAATAGCAACCATGGTAGTAGTAAGGAATTTTGACTTTATTTTCTATGTAACAGGAAGCCATTGAAGGGTGGTGGTGGTAGTCACAGATGTTAATTACGGAAATGACACCTGATTTAAATTTTTTCAAAAGATTGGACTGCCTGCAGGGTAGCCTGCTAAACATAATTCAGAGTATCCTGAATAATACACTGAATGGGTAGTATCTTAGATATTTTACAAAAGTACATGTGTTCCTCAAGATAATTCTTCAAAAAGACTCAGGGTTTTCCATAGTTCTATCCAGCAAATGTATACTCTTACATCACTTATAGAAGAGCAAGCTTTTCTGCCTATCCTTTCTTTGAAAGGTGCTGCTCCCAAAACTGAGGGTGCTTTGGTCACTCATAAAAGATTTTATATTACTACATGATCATTTTCAAAGAACCAATTTTTATCTACCATTTTAGATAAGAAGAAAGAACCTCATGATGTAAGAAATTTTGACTATACTGCTCGAAGCTGGACTGGAAAATCTCCCAAACAATTTCTGATTGATTGGGTCAGGAAGAATCTTCCCAAGAGTCCAAATCCTTCCTTTGAAAAAGTTCCAGTAGGTAGATACTGGAAATGTAGGTATGTTTTAATGAATAACTGAATGAACTTTTAGAAAAACATAAGACATAATATTTTGGTTTCCTGTGAAATAAATAACTTGGCTGCTAACAGAAATGCTGGCATTTTTGAACCCACCGTTCAGTCCGCAAAAGAAAAGACATGGTAATCTGCTCCTGTAAAAATTACAGCCTAGAAACCTTACAGGGCAGTTCCCCTCTGTCCTATATGGTCACACTATGAACTGGAATTGACTCAGTGACACACAACAAAGTAGGCCTTTCAGAAGCTCTCTAATTCTGCACCTCAAGTTGATAGTGTTTACAAATTATCTAGTACAATGCCTTCCATGGAAATATTTAATCTACATGATTTATGTCAATTTAAGTTCAGTGTTAATAAAATTCTGACTTCTTTATTTTATCAACTTTATTTTTAAATTTTATTTTTTGCTTCTTTGTAGGGTAAGGGTAATCAAATCTGAAGATGATGTCCTGGTAGTATGTCCTACAATTTTAACAGAGGATGGCATGCAAGCTCAGCACTTGGGAGCTACTTTAGCCCTTTATCGTTTAGTGAAAGGGCAGGTGAGACCTTGTACATCTAAATGCTTCAAAAATCATTTGTGGATTAATGGTTGATAAAACTATCTACATGTGTAAGGTAGTATTAATTATGGCCTTTTATGCCAAGTTTCTTTTTAATGACTACTTCTTCACTCAAGGGAGCTCTGGTGGCCTAGTGGTTAAAGCATTCAGCTACTATCCAAGAGGTCAGCAATTTGAACCCACCAGCCACTCTGCAGGAGAAAGATAA
This sequence comes from Orycteropus afer afer, assembly GCF_000298275.1. NCBI lineage: Eukaryota > Metazoa > Chordata > Mammalia > Tubulidentata > Orycteropodidae > Orycteropus > Orycteropus afer. The sequence continues at coordinate 8,254,885 of NW_006921709.1, forward strand.
GGCAATCTGCTTCTGTAAAGATTTACAGCCCTGGAAACTCTTTGGGTCAGTTCTTCTTGTTAGGTGCCATCGAGTTAGCGCCGACCCATAGTGATCCTATGTACAACAGTACGAAACACTGCCTGTCCTGTGCCAGCTTCACAATCTTTGCTATACCTGAGCCCATCATTGCTGCCACTGTGTCAGTCCATCTCGTTGAGGGCCTTTCCCTTTTTTGCTGACCCTCTGCTTTTCCAGCCATGATATCCTCTAGGGAATGGTCCTTTCTGACAATATGACCAAATTAGGTGAGATGAAGTCTGGCCATTCTCATTTCCAAGGAGCATTCCAGCTGCATGTCTTCCAGGACAGATTTGTTTGTTCTTCTGGCAGTCCATAGTACTTTCAGTATTCTTCACCAACACAACTCAAAAGCATCAACTCTTCTTTGGTGTTCTTATTCACTGTCCAGCTTTCACTTACATATGAGGTGATTGAAAATACCATGGCTTGGATTAGGTGCACCTTAATCTTCAAAGAGACATCTTTGCTCTTTAGCACTTTATAGGGGTCTTTTGTAGAAGATTTCCCCAATGCAATACATCTTCTGATGTATTGATGGCTGCTTCCATTGGTGTTGATTGTGGAATCAAGTAATAAGAAATCTTTGACAGCTTCAATCTTTTCTCCATTTATTGTGATGCTGCTTATTGTTTCAGTTGTGAGGATTTTTGTTTTCTTTATATTGAGGTGTAATCCATACTGCGGACTGTAGTCTTTAATCTTCATCAGTAAGTGTTTCAAGTCATCCTCACTTTCAGCAAGCAAGTTTGTGTCATCTACATAATGCAGGTTGTTAATGAATCTTCCTCCAATCCTGATGCCACTTTCTTCTTCATATAGTCCAGCTTCTCAGATTATTTGCTTAGCATACAGATTGAATAAGTGTGGTGAAAGGATACAACCCTGATGCATGCCCTTCCTGATTTTAAACCATGCAGTATCACCTTCGGCAGTTCTCCTCTGTCCTAAAGGGTAACTGTGAGTCAGAATCAACTTGATGGCAGTAGATTCTTCACTCAAAATTTTGGCTTCCTGTCATCTCAAAACATAGCTCAGTCTTTCTCTGCTTCTTAGACTAGAGGTCAAAGAGAGACAATTTGATTGTTCCAACTTTTCGGGCTAGTCTAATTTACAGATTCAAAATAGTTGTGCTGTTGTTAGGTGCTGTCAAGTCAATTTCAACTCATCCCAACTCTCATGTGACACAACAAAACTTCCCCATAGTGTTTTCTAGGTTGTAAACTATATGAGAACAGATTGCCACATCTTCTGAAAAGCGCCTCATGGGTTTGCTACAGGGGCAAGGAGGCAGCATCTTCTGACCTCCTCTGACTACATAAGAGAAGGACAGAATCACCATCAGCAGCCCAATGCCTGGTCCTATGAGGCCAGACATGCCACCACCCTCCAGTCCTCTTACTAACCTTGACAGCAACAGTTCCTCCCACGACACCCATGACCTGTCTGCTGGATTCATTAATTCACTGCAGTGGCCACACACAACTCACAGATTATGGGGTTTATTAGGGAAGCAACAGGCTACAATTCAAGTTCAGGAACATACTCAATCTCTCTCAGCCCCTCTCAGTAGCACATCTTTCTCTCAACAGTGCACATCTCTTGAGTGGGTGTCTCTCTCTCTCTCAGCAGTGCATCTCTCTCAGCCAGCAGTCAGAGAGACACACTCTGCCTCTACACAAAACAATGCAACACACTGCCATCGAGTTGGATCTGACTCATAGCAGTCCCTCCTTGGGTTTTCGAGGCAGTATCACTACAGAAGTAGATTGCCCAACCTTCCTTCCAGGGAGTGGCTGGTGGGTTTACTACCAGCCTTCTGGTTAGCAGTCAAATGCCTTAGGGACTGTGCCACCAGAGCTCCCTCTCTGCCTCTAGCAGGGCTCATTTTGAGCCTGGCACAGTAGCAAAACTAACCAATCCCAACATCAGAATTCTACACACATGAGAGAGAGAGAGAACTTCCCAGATTGTTTCCTGGAGCTCTACCAGAAATACACCAGGTGGATAACTTTAACAATCAGATACTCATTTGCTCACAGTGAAGTGGAAGTTACCAAGACTATGGCTAGAAAAGTCATACCATGTAATTTACTACACCATAGGGTTCAAACTGCTAATCTTTGCTTGGCAGCCAAGTGTTTAACCATCGTTCCACTAGAGCTCATTTTAAAAAATATAAAATTATGCTAGGGTGATTAAATTTAGGAGAATTTTTAAACAACTTGTTTTCCTTTAATACTATATTAACGTTTACACTTAAAAAAACATACACATTGGTTTCCATTTTAAATTTTAGTTTATATTAATTATAAGCTTCCAATTTAAGATTAAAATAAGGTATTACTGAAGGATGATGCTCTTTAAGAGATTATAGTACTAGTTTTGAAAAAAAATGGATCATCAGCATTTCCTTTTTCAGTAAATGTGTGCTGTGTATCTTCTTTTGGGAAATCAGAACCACTGAAAATTTTAGACACTGATGAAGTTGATGTCCAAACATTAGTTCTCCAGTTTCTGCAGTGAAAGTTTTTATGTTTTTATTTCCTTTATTTTGCAAACTAGAGGATCGTAAACAGAACCTACTTGATCGAAATGATTATCAGTCAGAAATGGTCATGGGCTTGTTTATAGAACAGAATTAGGATGACTCAGATTTTATCCAGTGTAGTTTATGGTAACATTAGGCAACTGCCAGAATCTCAAAGGAAGCTTTATAGTAAGGTTCCAGTATGTTTTAGAAATGCTTTATGGTTCATCTATTTCTATAGCACCACTGCGGGAATAAATAGTAAATATTTATTCAGTAGTTTTCTATAACGTCACCATATGCCTATGATTGAAGTACTCTTGTTATCCCCTTATTGCAAATACGGAAACAGAGACAGAGGTTATGTTACTTGACCAAGGATACATAGCACGTCCAGAAGCCTGAATATGATAGCTATTTATAAATTTATATCATTTTTATGTACATTTTCTATTAAAGTAATAACTTCCTAGTTTAACAGATATACAAATTACATTTTAAGGGGGAGGTAACTTTGCTTCTAAGTTCTTACCTGTTGAATATTTGGATATCTAATGGTTAATGAAAATAATGTCTACTGTTTTTTCCCTCTACAGTCAGTTCATCAGTTACTCCCTCCTACTTACAGAGATGTTTGGCTGGAATGGAGTGATGCAGAAAAAAGAAAGGAAGAGTTAAATAAAATGGAAAGCAATAAACCACGTGATCTTTTTATTGCCAAACTTCTGAATAAATTAAAACAGCAGCAGCAACAGCAACAACAGCATTCTGATAATAAACGAGAAAATGCTGAAGATCCTGAAGAATCTTGGGAAAATTTAGTTTCTGATGAAGATTTTTCTGCACTGTCCATGGAATCAGCAAATGCAGAAGATTTAGAACCTGTCAGAAACCTCTTCAGAAAGTTACAAAGTACACCTAAGTACCAGAGGCTTCTGAAGGAAAGGCAACAGTTACCTGTGTTTAAACACCAGAGTACAATAGTTGAAACTCTAAAGAGGCACCGTGTAGTGGTTGTGGCAGGTGAAACAGGGAGTGGTAAAAGTACTCAAGTGCCACATTTTCTGTTGGAAGATTTGCTTCTGAATGAATGGGGAACAAGTAAATGTAACATTGTCTGTACCCAACCCCGGAGAATCTCAGCAGTGAGTTTAGCCACAAGAGTGTGTGAAGAATTGGGCTGTGAAAGTGGTCCTGGAGGAAGGGTAAGATGCTGTTCCTCTCCACTTTAGTTAATGGTAACATACTTACCTTTGCTCTTGGGAGCCAAATGAAACCTACAACACATGAATTTTGGCTGTCACTGGTTGTTCAATAGCACATTCAGGCATCCTTTAAATGTTTTCTTTGAAAAATACGGTATTATTAGCAGTAATAAAAGATTATTAGCAATTATGTCATTAAAATACCATCGAGTCGGATACGACTCATAGCAATGACTCCTTGGGTTTCAGAGGCAGTATCATTACAGAAGTAGATTGCCCAGTCTTCCTTCCGAAGAGTGGCTGGTGGGTTTGAACCACCAACCTTCTGGTTAGCAATCAAATGCCGTAGGCACTGCGCCACCAGATCTCCTAAAATTCTCTTATAAAAGAAAAATATATTCAATTTAATAATTGAATGCTGAAATATGTTACATACTATGTTGAACATTCAAAGAATTTGGACAAGTACAAATTTGACTCTAGTAGTATATATATCAAATTTTTACAAGTATTTTCTGTAGGATGTATTCCTAAGACATTTTCAGTAATTCTTTAAATGAGTAGAAGAGGAAAAGAATGTAGAAGAAAATGCTTTTTTCATTTTAAAAAAAAAAAGTGAAAGTACTTAAGCATCTTTTGTCATTCATTTTGTCATGCAAGCAAACACGAAACTGGCCAAGTCTTAACCACAGTGATAGGATTGGTTAGAACTAAATATGAGGAATTCCCACTTCATATAACTCAGCTTAATTAGAATACAAATTGTTCTTTCTGGATATGGCATTTAATATTTTTGTCTCTATCCTTAAGACGGATACCCTTTCATTAAAATTTTTTTATTTAGCAAATTTTCTGAGTTTCTCTGAAAGATTAAATGACAGTTTCTGTCTTAGAAAGAATTTAAGGGGATGACAGACATGTACATAAATAAAATAAAGGAATGACTGAAGGGATAAGAAAGAAAATGTAATGAGAATAGATACGGCTTCAAGATTCCCATTAGCAATAAGTGGTATAATATCAGCTGCTCTTTAATGGTGGTGAGTCTTGATAGAGTGGACCAGATTGTGAGACGTGCTATAAAATGCTGTTCCTAATACCTTAATATTTCACTCCGAGATGATTTAAGAAGAAATTGATTCAATATTTATTGTTTCCTAATTATTAATAATACTTGAAACAGATAAACAGCCCTCCATCTCTGTATCTCAAAAGGAAAGATTTTTTTTTTTGTTTAAAATTACCAAAACAGGACCATGGTTGCAGGGGACATCAAGCTCAATTGACATAACATACTACACAAAACATTGTCCCACATCCTACTTTGGCAAGTAGCAACTCGCATCTTAAAAGCTTGCAATTGGCCATCTAGATGCAATGATGGGTCTCTCCTCATCCAGAGCAAAAAAGAATGAAGAAAACCAAAGATACATGGAAACAATTAGTCCAAG
>NW_006921709.1:8260936-8270750 GCF_000298275.1 Orycteropus afer afer
GGAAAATAATTTTAATAATGATTATAAATTACACCCTGAAGATTTACTTACACTGTTCCACATATAAGGGAGATTGGCACCTGTGCTTCAATTATTAAAACTTGTTTCCCAGATCTCTTGTGAGAAACTAATCTCAGTTTTGTGTTCTCCCTTCAGAATTCCTTGTGTGGATATCAGATCCGAATGGAATCTCGATCTAGTGAATCTACCAGGCTACTCTATTGTACAACAGGGGTTTTGCTAAGGAAACTTCAAGAAGATGGTCTTCTAACTAATGTGTCTCATGTTATCGTAGATGAGGTGAGCACATTCTCTATTGTGTCCAGACAGGTTCTAAAGATTTTCTAAAGACTTTTGTATTAAACAGATGTTACTAATACTAGCTGGTATTTTTTTGGTGTGCTTACCAAATGCCAGATGCTTTACATATAATAATGTATTTAATCTTCTCTAACAAATGCCTCATTATTATAGATTTATTTTATGTAATAAAATTATTTATGTGAAACTTGTTATATACTAGAAGCCCTTCTAAACACTTTGTACATGTTAACCCATTTAATCCTCCAGCAGACCAATGAAGTGGATACTGTCTTCTCTATTTTACAGTTGAGGAAACTGAAGCATAGAGAGGTCAAATAACTTGCCCAAGGTCACACAGTCAGTAAGTTCTATAGCTAGAGGTTCAAACACAGGCACCAAAACCAAACCAAACTCACTGCTGTCAAGTCGGATCTGACTCATAGTGAGCAACCCCTCCTTGGGTTTCCGAGGCAGTATCACTAGGGAAGTCGATTGCCCAGTCTTCCTTTTGAGGAGTGGCTGGTGGGTTTGCACCACCAGCCTTCTGGTTAGCAGTCAAATGCTTTAGGCACTCTGCCACCAGAGCTCCCCAAACACAGGCAGTCTGGCTCTAATCTGTGCTTTTACTGCTATACACTCTCTCAGCTACTCCATTTAATTGTTAAAGGATCTTCTCCAGTTCTTACCAAAGACAAGAAATTTTCATCCATACGTCGTTTTCTTTATAGAAACACACCTACTTGAATCACATTTGAATGCACATTTAAATTGAACTATGCCCAAAGTTCCACATTAGAATTATTTAAAATGGTATACTAACCAAACATATGTAAATTGATTTATTTTGTACATAACTTTTCAAGAAGATGTATAATATGTAACATTTCTGTTACTCAGAAAATATTTTTTAAATTTTCCCTGATGACATTTTATGAATGTCTGTTAATTCATTAAGTTCAGAAAGCAGTAGTAAGAGTTCAATCATTCATTAACTTTTAATTGATAGTGTACATATAGACTGTTGTTATTTTGAGTTAGAAAACACTAGACATAGAAAAGCAGAAAAATGGAAATAAATATTATCTATAATCTCATGATCCATCAAAATCAATGTTAACATTTATTACTTTCCATTATTTTTGTTTATTTTTGTTGTTGTTATGTGCTGTGGAGTCGGACCCGACTCATAGCAACCCCTCCATGGGTTTCCGAGGTGGTATCACTATGGAGGTAGATTGACCAACCTTCCTTCCAAGGAGTGGCTGGTGGGTTTCAACTGCCAGGCTTCTGGTTAGCAGTCAGTTGCCTTAGGCACTATGCTACCAGAGCTGTCTTTTATTATATGAGTTTATATTTGTATGGATATTTATTTTGTAATTCATTCACATCATTAGATATCCTGCAAAAGCATGATTTTTTTAATGGATTTATGATAGTATATAATTTGGATATCCCACATTTTATTTAACCATTTTTTTGTTGAAAAAGTTTTGGTTAAGACAGTTTTCTTGACAGTTTAAATATTCTGAGATTTTGATATGTTCTTTATCTTGACTGGGATTCACAAAACATGGTTACTATGTGTATATAACACACTCGTTCTTTGTAAGATAAGCAGTTTGTAAAATAATGTCATTACTATTTTGGTAATAGGTAAGTGGTAGGAATTATTTTTTATCTCACAAGTCTTTTTTCTTTGATAGAAGAGAAAATTATACTGTTATCACTGAGATATCAAAGTGAAAGAGGATGGTTGACTGCTTGAGCAGGACCCTGGAGTAACTGTTTCTTGGGGGTTACAATTGTGGCTTTGCATAGCCAAGACCTAATATCCTCAAGGGTCAACAGATGAGTGATAAGGTGAAACAATAATTTCCCTTTTTAATAATGAAAAATTCCTGCTAAATAAGCTGAAATATTTATATAGTTGGTAAGTTCTCTTGGAATCCCAATTATTACCATAAAATATCTTGGTAATTACAGATTGGGGTGACCCCTAATTTAGAAGTCAGACCAACTTCAGGAAGCTGTCTTCATTGATGGTTTAATAGTCACAATCGATAGATGTGATTTACTGAATCGTGCTTCTGTGTGATACCATCAGGCATATTCTTGAACAATGCAGTAAGAAAATACCCAGTGAAATTCATCATCATGTTAAATGTGAGGATGTAAGAGGGGTGCTGGAATAGAATTCATTATACTACATAGGATTCTCTTTGTGAAGATGCTCAGAATATCACCTCTTCTTCTGGCCTTATAAGGAGCTCTGGTGGCTCTGTGGTGAAAGCAGTGGACTGCTAACCAGAAGGTCAGTGGTTCGAACCCACCAGACACTCCACAGGACAAAGATGAGCCAGTCTGCTTCTGTAAAGATTTACAACCTTGGGAAACCTATGGGCCAGTTCTGATTTGTCTTATAGGGTCACTATGAATCGGAATTGACTTGATGGCATTGGTTTTTCTGGTCTTATTATTAGGATTAGTTTTTTAATTTGTTTCAGTTCAAGGGTCAATTTGTGAATTAAGTAGGTTTTCCTGCTGGCTGCTGCTAAGCTTGTAGCCAAATTTTTGCCTACCTATACCAAATGTACTTAATAATACATAGTTTTATTAGCTCAATTTTATGCTTAGTCCTTACTTTTTAAAATTCATATCTGTATAAAATACCATATATTTAGTGAGATTTTCCAGATATATGTCTCCTACCAGGAGATCTCTTTCCTGAGCTTCATAATAAGTATTCCACTGTTTTCTAGATAACTTTAGACTCAGGAACTTCAAACTCAGCATTTCCAAAACTCATTATCTCTCCTCCTTACTTGCTCCTTTCCTCTCTTCTGAGTATCAGTAAATGACCCCAAGATCACCTGGCCAATCTGCCAAAGTAAAAAATTCCAACATTATTCCTTCTTTTTCTCATATCCTTTAAACCCAATCGCCTAATCCTATTGATTCTACCAGTCTTCAAGTCATTTGCTTGTCTTCATATGCTCTAGTGTTATGTTGTTATGTGCCGTTGAGTCGGTCCCAACTCCTAGTGATGCCTCCTTGGGTTTCCAAGGCAGTATCACTGCAGAAATAGATTGCCTACCCTTCCTTCCGAGGAGTGGCTGGTGGGTTTAAACCGCCAGCCTCCTGGTTAGCAGTCAAGTGCCTTGGGCACTACGCTACCAGAGCTCTTTGTTCTCTAGTATTACCCTCTTATAGACCACTATCATCTCTTTAACTACTACAGAAGCCTTTAATTAAATATCTTGTTTTCAGTTTTGCTCTCCTCCATTACACTCTGTACATGCATGTGTTGGAAGAGCATGACACCATTTTCCTGGACACTGTTAGCTTCCTATTAACCATCTCCTCATTTTCCTACACAGTAGATAAACTATCCATCTTATAGTAGATAGGGCAGTTTTATGTTAATGATAGAGATTTAGGAATCACTCCTTGCTTCTGAGTGAAATTTAGGAGATGACTCTAATCTTGTCAGCACACACTTGCAAACCATATCTCCTACTGGAGAGTCATACTATCATGCCTAATCTTGTCTACTGTATGCTGATTTCTTAACTGTCTTCAGTTTTAGAGGATGACTCTTTTCAGTTCTGAAGATCTGCCTTAATACAATATTTAGATTCTCCTTCCCTGCATCATGTACCTGACTATACTTGAACATTGATTAACTTACAGTAGGTTTTAGTGTCTCATTGTTTAAGCTTCTTTGTTGTTGTTATGTCATCAAGTTGGTTCCAACTCCTAGTGACCCTACAGAACAGAGTAGAACTGCCCCATAGGGTTTCCTAGGCTACCAGCTTTATGGGAGCAGATCACCAGGTCTTTTGTGGACTTAGAGCAGCTGGTAGATTAGAACCGCCAACTCTTCAATTAGTGGCCATGCACTTTAACCTCCTTTTAAGCTTCTCACCAGACATTATACACCTACTCCTCACTTAAAGTGAGGACTGAAATTACCGTGGACTGCTAAAAGAACTAACAAATCTGTCCTGGAAGAAGTGCAGCCGGAATGCTTTTTGGGAGCAAGAATGGCCAGACTTTGTCTCACCTACTTTGGTCATGTTGTCAGAAGGACCATTCTCTGGAGAAGGATGTCATACTTAGTAAAGTGGAGGGTCAACAAAAGAGGGGAAGTCCCTCAACAAGATAGATTGACACGGTGGCTGCAGCTATGGGCTCAGGTATAGTAGGGATTGTGAGGCTGGCACAGGACCGAGCAGTGTTCCATTTTTTTATTGCCAGAGATTTCTGGAGTGTTTTGTTCTGTTGTACATAAGGTTACTATGAGTCAGAGAAGACTCAATGGCCATAACAACAACCATCTAACATTTTGCATTTATGACAATAGTAAAATGACTACTATCCAGCTGTTTTGCACATTAATGATGTACATCTAGCAGTAATGAACACCAAGGTGCAAGATGAGAGTAACACTGGCTATGATAGTTAAGATTATATATCAGCTTGGCTGATTCTCAGCTTGGCCTTTATGTAATGACATAATTTGGCAGTTACATACAATTTAGTCATCCTCCATTTTGTGATCTGATGTGATCACCCTCCATTTTTGTGTAATACGGATTTTCACTTAATGACCTCATCTTTGCAACCTACGTTGCTAAGTGAAGAGTGGGTATATGTATTTTTTGTATTCCTTTTATGCTAGGTTCATGAAAGAAGTGTTCAGTCTGACTTCCTACTGATTATCTTGAAGGAGATTTTACAGAAACGTTCTGATCTACACTTGATTCTAATGAGTGCCACTGTGGACAGTGAAAAGTTTTCTACATATTTCACACACTGTCCTATCCTCAGAATTTCAGGAAGAAGTTACCCTGTTGAGGTAAGTTTTCTTTATAATGTGTACCTCAGCAGAAATTGCCTTACCCCTAGGATGTTACAAGTCAAGAAAGGACCTTGGGACAGCCTTGGAAATCAAATGGCTGGTGCTACCCTGAGTGAGGAAGGGAGTAGAAAAGGAAGGGCTCTGTTTAAAGAGACCTGAGGGCTAGAGAACATAAACTACATTTTATATCAGAATCACTATGTCCGGATTGAGAGTAGCTGCCTGGCAATAAGGAGCTCTTTTTTCAACCAGTCACCAAATTTAGGGTTGTCCTTTTTTTGCAGCTTTTCTCCCTATTCTATTCTTAATGCTCACCCTTTTGGTTCAGCTGATGAAGACTGCTCTTTTAACCACTTTACACATAAGAAAATGTACACCATGATGTAATTTGTTCTGAGACATCTAGGAACAGACCCTTCTGTGTCAACCAAGTTCTTCATTCCCAAATAAAGCTGGGAGGGAGGACTTTTTTATATTATCCTAAACTACCACCGCTTAGTGGCATTATTTACCCAAAGGAATTTTAATTCATCCACTCATATGCCTTATATGCAGGTTTTTCATCTTGAAGATATAATAGAGGAGACAGGCTTTGTACTGGAGAAAGACTCAGAATATTGCCAAAAATTTCTGGAGGAGGAAGAAGAAATAACCATTAATGTTACAAGCAAAGCTGGGGGAATAAAAAAGTATCAGGTACAAATAAAACATCTTAAAGACATGTAATAATGATAACCAGGACATAACCTACCGTGAGAGTTTTTAAATTGTATGGCTGACAGTGAATTCAAGTAACTTGGTGGACGAGGAGTAGATATGATGATGAGCAAATTTTAAAAATCATTTCTTGAATGTTTGTTTCATAGAATTGTAGTCTTTGTTTTGTGTTATTTTAGTTGTCTTCTTACATTGTCCCAGTCCATGTAAACCCATACAAAATAAAGGACCATAATAAATAAGATGCAACTTTTGTAACAATTTTGTAGCAAAGGCACATTATTGAGGAGTAAGTATATAATGATTTTGTTTCTGTCCCACCGCTATAGGTGGTTAGGATAGGGCAGGCCTAAAATCTAGATCTTTGCCATTGACTTTCTCAGAGCCTTTGACCTTGCAGAAAGTAACACACTGAAGCTGTCCAGGGCTGGATAGTTAGTGCTAGGGAGTTGGTCTCATTATGTGTTGTTAGAAGTATCACAAAAACTATTATCCTGCATTTTAGCTAATAGTACTAGATACAGCATTTTCATTGTATCCGTATTTCATTTATATTTAAGTCATGTATCCAATCTAATGTAAGCACAAAGTTAAACTTACTTTATCTCTTAATTGAGCAAAGTAAACCCAGAAAGCAAAAGCTAATTTTTCCTTAAAACTCCAGAGATAGAATTAGAAACTAAAGCTAGATTTCAAAAAATTGCAGTTATTTCAGAGGAGACGTAATTGAAACTCAGCAGCCAAAGTAGAGTCTAGAAAGAATGAGTCCAGTATAAGCTACTTATTAACGTTTTGACCTCTCGGCCTGGCTGCCTTTCAGTTGCCACAGAATGATACATATATAATTCTATGTTTTTCTTTAATTCTTTAGTATGTGCATGCGAAGATGAAAAACTTTTGGCTACACTTAAGGGCTGGATGAAATTCAACTCCAGGAGAGATTTTTAATTTTATGGTACTTTTTCCTGTGTTAAAAATGGCACTCTTGCTAGATTTTAGGAAGCTCTGATGGCATTACAAAAATTAGAAAAATAGAGATTTAAATGAACATACATACCTCCTTTTTCTTTTTTCTCTTAAAAGGATACTTGATATTTTTGTTCAGCTTTCTCTGATTGTGTTTCTGTTAGGAATACATCCCAGTTCAGACTGGAGCAAGTGCTGATTTAAATCCCCTTTACCAGAAGTACAGCAGCCACACTCAGCACGCTGTTCTCTACATGAATCCTCATAAAATCAATCTGGATCTCATTTTGGAACTGCTGGTGTATTTAGGTATATTTCCATACCTAAAGTGTCTCCATCTGTTTTGACAAAGCTTTTCTTCTGTTATATGCTGTTACATATCTTTCTTAATTTGAGTATTTTGTCTTCTGAAACATTTCAGACAGAAGTCCCCAATTCAGAAATATTGAAGGGGCAGTACTGATCTTTTTACCAGGACTTGCTCATATTCAACAGTTGTATGATCTCCTGTCAACTGACAGAAGATTTTATTCTGAACGGTAATTACAAATTTTCATTATATTCTCAGTGGTTTTAAAACAGAAAAATATTTGGTACATTAAAACTATGGTGAACTAAAATTGATTTTTTTTTTTTTAAGATTGTTTTATTATAGCATTTTATCTATTGAAAACCCTTAGGTACTTTATCTGTATTTGTTCTGTATTCTTACTGTGATTAAGCAGAGGGAGCCCTGGGTTTAAGAATAAGATGGTGGCTCCCTTCCTCAAACCCACTGGGTTTTGCAAAACACCACAGTTGCAGTTGATTACCTATATATTGAATCAGTTGTTTACTCTATCTGTTTTGATATCACTTAATACTTCTGTCCTGATTATCACTTCAACATCAGAACAATCTTAATTTTTATATTTTTAACATCAGAATGTTTTTAAAAATACTTATACCCTATTCCATATTATTTATTCCTATTAAAAGTTGTCTCTATGATGAGTATTTATGGGGATTCATAGCACCGTTCTCTGAACTTTTGTGTTTAAAATTTTTCATGATAGAAAATATTAAAGTTGCTTTCTATTTGCAAATAAATTTTGTTATTCTTTGCAGTGCCTTCTAAAGAGAAACTCTTGCTAAGAACTATGATTTTAACTTTCAGATATAAAGTGATAGCTCTGCATTCTATTCTTTCAACTCAGGATCAAGCTGCAGCATTCACACTTCCTTCTGCAGGAGTCAGGAAGGTAAATTTAAGTACAGCAAATGTGTCTGTGATCCACTTGAATCTATTCCATGGAAGAGTTAGGATTTTTTTTAATCATCATAGACAGTTGTTAATATTAAGTACCTTATAGTTTATGGCAGACTCCAGCATAACATACTTTGCAGCTTGGCATAACATGAACCCAAAATTAAAATTCAGATACTTTAATATTTATATTATGTCCTACTAAAGAGACAAGGCTTTTGAGGAGAGTAGCAATTGAAAAATTAGGCATGAATGTTTCTTGTGAAGAGAAAAACACTCCTTTTCTCCAGAAAGCATTATGGATGTCAGAGCTATTTGAATTCTGGGAGGATTCTTTGTTGTTCTTCTCTAGGCTGATTATTTTTGCAGTACATAGACCATTGGGTTAGGAAGAAATCTCAGTGTTGTCATTTTCTCCTCTGTTGAACACTGTTGTCCCCTGAGAGGACTCTGAGTAAAGAGATGCTTGCAAAGAGTTTTTTAGATTTGAACCCTTTCTCAGCAAAATCAAAAAGAACACAGTGTAAGTAATGAGGGGAACACAATGCTTCCAGAAAGGAGCCTGGACTAATGTAAGAGACCTGGATTTCCATCCCTTAGCTGCTACCAGCTGTGTTGCCCACTCAAGCTCACTTTCTCATTTTAAAAGAGGTTGGATTAAACTGATGCCTTTCTAATTGCTCTGAGGCTGTATTCTGGTCTGTAACATAAACATTTCCTTATAAGATTTTGTTAGAAGAAAAGAGCTACATCTCTTAATGAAAACAAAGAAATCGGAAGGCTACTGAACTAGAGTAATCTCACAGGTCCTATTCAGCTCCTAATAATCTGGGTTCCATTTCTAGTATAAACAAGTAAGAAAAGCAACCATTCATTATTGAAACATACAATTGAAATAGAGCTATCAATATTGAATTTGACCTTGAATTGCCTAACTGGTCTCTGTCCCAGGACACAATACAAAAAACATGCAGAAGATTGCACTATTCAGCCATCATCATTTAAAGAATTTTAGAGCTGAAAAGGCACCTAAGAAATCTGTTTCCACCTTCTATTTACAAATGAGGTCACTGAGGCCTGGAGAGATGAAGAGATGTGTCCAAGGTCACAGAGCTAGCAGAATGAGGTCACTGAGGCTGGGAGAGGTGAAGAGATTTGTCCAAGGTCACAGAGCTAGCAGAGCCAGAGCAGCAACCTAGTCCTCACTTTGTGAGTTTTCCTCTAACAGTTGTGAACAATTGAGCTGAGATGTCATCATTCTTTGACACTGTTTCCAATTTTACGTATGTCATTTCTAAGATGATGAGTGGAATTAGAGGAATTTTTTTTTTTATTTTTATTATGATTTGGGTGAAAGTTTACAGAGCAAATTCACTTACCATATAGCAGCTCACATACACTTTGTCTTATGACATTGACTGCAATTTCCACAATGCAACAGCTCCCCTCCCACTTGGTCCCCATAGTTACCTCCCTGTGTCCTTCCCTCCCACACACTCCTGGCCCCTGAGCTAGCTCTCTGTGCATGCACAGCCCTTCTATTCTCCCATGATTCATCTCACCAAGGAGTGTATCTACCTAATATAAATGTTCAGCTCATATGCCTGTCTTTTGTTTGGCTGGAAACCACAAGAGTGGGTTCAATTCCAGACCTGAAGGGCAACTAGGGGCCATAGTCTCAGGGGTTCCATCAGACTCTATCAGACCAGCAAACCTGGTCT
>NW_006921709.1:8271110-8272371 GCF_000298275.1 Orycteropus afer afer
TAGGATGTGGAACAATGTTTTTGTGTAGTATATTATGCCAGTTGAGCTTGATGTCTCCTGCAACCATGGTGGAATGGTATTTTTTTTAGTGTGAAAAGCTGTAACTTTAGTCTAATTTTTAAGCTGAGCTGGCTAGACTAATCAGACTAAATTAAAATGGGCCAATTATAACAAATAAATAGTGAACTGTTGTAAATAAGTTGAAATATACTTTTTAAAATTCATCTACTCAAACTATCTAATGAAGTTTAAATTATGTCATATTACATGAAAGTTGTTATCTAAATGTTTTGGGGTTTTGTTTTTTTTTTCCAGATTGTTTTAGCAACAAATATTGCAGAGACAGGTATCACCATTCCAGATGTTGTATTTGTAATTGATACTGGAAGAACAAAAGAAAATAAGTAAGTTTGAATTTCCTAAATCAAAGCATTTTTAACCTGAAGAGGATTTGAGGCTTTTCAATTCATAGGCAAAATCAGACTCATACAGAGAAAATTCCAAATATCATAATCCTATCCAAAACAAAAACCTTCAGAGAAGATATAAGAAATTTTAAAATGTTAAATATCAGAATTTTATCACATTTCCCCAAAAGTAATGTCAATGTACTCCTACTTTTAGAAAAGAAATATCTGAGAAAAAATTTAGTAAAAGAACATAAGTCAGTTTATAAAATAAATTATTTAATAAAAGCATTATATTGGGGGATTACAAAAAAAGAGCATGGGGTTTAGAGTCACATTTGAACTGAAATCTCTGTAATCTTGAGCAAGTAATAAAAGCTCTCTAATCATCAGTTTCTTTGTATATGTTGTTGTTGTTATGTGCCGTCGAGTCACACCCGACTCATAGTGACCCCTCCTTAGGTTTCTGAGGCAGTATCACTGTGGAAGTAGATTGCCCCATCTTCCTTCCGAGGAGTGGCTGATGGGTTTGAACCACCAGCCTTCCGGTTAGTAGTCAAGTGCCTTAGGCATTGGGAAAATGAAAATTTCATAAATGAAAGTACCTTGCACGGTAATGGCACATAGTAGATAACCTTACTCAATCTTAAACAAAAAGATTACACTTTATAAATGTTTTAATGTTTATGGGGTATATACAATAGTGTGTTGTAATCCATATACAATACCTCTAAGACTAGGAAATTTTAGCAATTTGGAAAAGAATATGACTAGCCAATGGAAAATGAACCTTGATTCTTTGAATTATACCTTTTGAAGAATGACTAGAATTAACCAAAAAATCCAAACCAAAC
>NW_006921709.1:8273891-8276305 GCF_000298275.1 Orycteropus afer afer
ATCTGAGAATAATAACATCTGCAAATTACATGCAACAACATTGTATGTAGTAAGTATTACTAACAATGAGATATACAAAAAAAGTCATGGTCATAAGTGCAATTCATAGTAGCTTGAGTTTATTGTAAGGACTACCTTAGATACAGTATTGGCATCATACAATATTTTAAGAGTTAAATATTTCCAGCTTTTTCATATTTTTATTTAAGTTAATTATCTATATATTCTCTTTAAAAACATTTCTTCAGGTTCCATGAAAGCAGTCAGATGAGTTCTTTAGTTGAGACGTTTGTCAGTAAAGCTAGTGCTCTGCAGCGCCAGGGGAGAGCCGGGCGGGTCAGAGATGGCTTCTGCTTCCGAATGTACACAAGGGAAAGGTAAGGCATGGCGTTTGAAATTTAAGACACTCATAAATTGGACTGCATGAAGAAGTATTTAATATTATTTTATATTACTTTTCAGATTTGAAGGCTTTATGGACTATTCTATTCCTGAAATCTTGCGTGTACCTTTGGAGGAATTATGTCTTCATATTATGGTAATCCCAAGGGAACTCAGATGACGTTTTTGTTCTTTACCCCCTTTTTAGGAAACAAAGAAGGACCTAAAATTATCTTATTCTAGATTCTCACCTGTCACTCTTTAATATATAATTCATTATCTTTTTATAAGTAAACCCACTGCTTTGATTCTGCCAAACAGACACGCTTTATAATTTAAAAGCCTCATAATTTAGAGGGGGCAGTCTACTTCCATAAAGATTTGCCATCTTGGAAACCCAATGGGGTCAGTATGATTCAGAACCAACTCAAAAGCAGCGAGTTTGGTTGTTTTGTTTTTTCATAATTTAGACTCTGGGGTCACTGTTGCCCATCAGGAAACATTTAGCACTATCTGGAGACAGTTTTGATTCTCATAACTGGGGGGTGGTAGTGGTGGTGCTACTGGCATCAAGTTCGTAGAGGCGAGGATTACTATGAAACATCCTACGATACACAGGACTGCCACCCACAGCAAAGAAATTATCTCGCCCAAATGCCAGTAGTGCTGAGATTGACAAACCCTGGCCTAGACCAAGGGCTTCCTGGACTGAAAGACCTGAACTCTCCTTCAGTTCTCAAAATCAAGGACCAAGAAAGAAACTGAAAAATGTGAACTGAAAGATTTTATCCTCATTCCCCCATCACACACACACACACGCTCCAGTTATAAGAAAAAGAATAAGATAGCCTTGCTCACATATTTCTCTTCTTTGCTCAGAATTTTAATAAAATCAAATTTAGTCCAATTTGACCATCTCTTTGTGGTAGTGCTAATTCATATTACATACCAATCTGTCTCTCTTTTTCAATGTACAGAAATGTAATCTTGGTTCTCCTGAAGATTTCCTCTCCAAAGCTTTAGATCCTCCACAGCTTCAAGTGATCAGCAATGCAATGAATTTACTGCGGAAAATTGGAGCTTGTGAACTAAATGAGCCAAAGCTGACTCCATTAGGCCAACACCTTGCAGCTTTGCCTGTGAATGTCAAGATTGGGAAGATGCTTATTTTTGGTGCCATATTTGGCTGCCTTGAACCCGTGGTAAGTCAAATAATGATGCTTCTTTGAGTTTAAATATCATTCAGGCCAAAAAATTAATTTGGAAACAGTTTTTAACTTTTAGTTTCATATCTTTAGTTTTTAAAAAAGCAAATGGAATGTCTGGATTACCATTAAAATCCAGGCCTGAATCCCAAGAATTTATTAAAATAATTCTTAAATTTTTATATATATGAAAATATATTCATCCATCTATTTAAGTATATTGTAAGTACTTTTTTTTTTTACTAGCTTTGTCCTATCTAGACTTTGCTATCAAATATCCCACTTGAAATGTTTATTTAATTGAATATGTAGTAGATAACTCTTAGGAAACTTTGAAACTATAGAGTTCCAAAAGAATAAGCAAAAACTTTTCCTCTTTGGATATTTCTACATATGTATTTATGTGTGCTACAAATAAATTCATGAATTTAGTAGAACATACACAGGGCAAAGGTATGAAAACTTTCTTAGCCATAGGCAAATACCTTGAGGGAATGAGTCACTGGGCAGTGGGACTTAGGCCCATACTCTCAGGACAGGATCCTAAGGTCAGTTGGTATAACATAGTCCACAAAAACACAGTCCTATCTTCTACTTTGGTGAGTAGTGATCGGGGTCTTAAAAGCTTGTGAGCAGCCATCTAAGGTGCAACTATTGTTCTGTCCCCATCCTGGAACAAAGAACAGTGAAGAAAGAGACAGAAGCAATGCATATCTCCGTGATGTTCTTGTTCACCTGGTAGGCCTATTCATCGTTTGACTGAAAGTGGAGCCACGGGAGTGAGTTCAGTTCCAGGCCTAAAGGGTAACTAAAGGCCATAGTCTCAGG
>NW_006921709.1:8276821-8290061 GCF_000298275.1 Orycteropus afer afer
ATATGTAGAAAAAAATACATATGTAGAAATACCTTCTGTCAAACCTATATATATATATTCATGGGTATAATCCCATTTGTCTTCAGTTCAGCTAAATAAACCCTTCTGTAGGAGCAAATTTTTTCTAACAAATTTCTGCCATGATAGTTGATCTGAAAAGCTGCACCAACAAATGGGTTATTACAGAGATCAAATTATTTTTAGAGAACATTGCTGGTAATGAAAGTTCAGCAGACTAGGCATCAAGATAACCTAACTGTTATTCTGGGATTGCCTCTCACTGTATGACAGACTTTAAATCACTTATACATTCTTTATTTAAAAAAAAAAAAACTCTGATTCTGGTGATATTGATTCTCCTTACTTCACAGAGATGGTATGAAAGTAAATTCAGATGACATAGTTGAAAAATTTCATAAAGTGAAATTAAAAATAACTACTTAATAAAATGACATTGGCTGTTATAGAACATGAAAAAATGTATTTTAAAAAGAAACATGCAACTTATAACATGATTGTTTTATTATTTGCTGTCTTTTACAAATCAGCTTTGAAAATATACCTCTTTAATGACAAAGTGCTTGGTTATTTGTGGATAGGCAACACTCGCTGCAGTTATGACAGAGAAGTCTCCTTTTACCACACCAATTGGTCGAAAAGATGAAGCAGATCTCGCAAAATCAGCTTTGGCTATAGCTGATTCAGACCACCTGACAATCTACAATGCTTATCTGGGGTGAGAGATAATCTGTATATTGTCAATAAGGCAATGACCTGAAATTACTTACTTTTTAAAAAGCTTATCTTTGACTTTCATTAAATGCATGCTTCTGAGATTTAGCTGTGATAGTGCTGTGATTAAGGCATTGGGCTGCTAACCAAAAAGGTAGGCAGTTTGAACCCACCAGCTGCTCTACAGGAGAAAGATGAGGCAATCTGCTTCCATAAAGATTTACAGTCTTGGCAATGTAACGGGGGTCGCTATGAGTCAGAATCGACTCTGTAGCAGTGGGCTAAGATTTATTTTTAGTTAATTCTTGGTCAGGATATAATTGATCATTTTAGAGGTTCATATTTTTATAGTCCTTCCTAAAATTTATAGAAGTGTACTTATATTATATTACCTCATATTTGAAGTAATTGAATAATTTACTGTTAACAAAAAATCTGCATTGCAGTTGAAATTCTTACATGTAATTGGTAACTGTCACTACAAGCAAGATCACTCCTCTTTTTAAATGCTTGTAGTTTAATTAAACCTTACTTTGGTTGGTTAGTACCTCTGAAAAAAAGAACATGGAAGAAAAAATACTGAACTTCTGTCATTTTATTTATCTAGGTGGAAGAAAGCCCGACAAGAAGGCGGCTTTCGTTCTGAAATGGCATATTGCCGGAGAAACTTTCTTAACAGAACATCAATGTTAACCCTAGAGGTAAGTTTTAATATGATTCTCTAATTCAGGCTTAGGAAAAAGGACTTCCTAGAATAATGCCTGACACATACAAAGGTTTGATACACATTTATTGAATTAATGAATTTATAATTTTTCATTTCATTATTTCTCCTACCAAAGAGCTCTGGTAGCATAGTGCCTAAGGCATTTGACTGATAACCTGGCAGTTCAAATCCACCAGCTGCTCCTCAGAAGGAAGATGGGGCAATCTACTGCCATAGTGATAGTGCCTTGGAAACCCAAGGAGGGATCACTGAGTCGAATCCAATTCGATGGCAGTGAGTTTGGTTTTTGGTTTATTTCTCCTACCAAGTAACCTGGATGTATTACACAGTGATTAAAATATAATATTCAACAGTAATAATGTATCCAGGGAATGGTAAAAAGGAGGCAACATTATTCCATAGGAGTCCATAGGAATATCACTAACTTGGGAAACAATAGTTTTTTATTCAACAGTTCAGCTTTGTTGTTGTTTGCCGTCGAGTCGGCCCCGACTCACAGCGACCCCTCCTTGGGTTTCCGAGGCAGTATCACTATGGAAGTAGATTGCCCAACCTTCCTTCCAAGGAGTGGCTGGTGGGTTTGAACCGTCAGCCTTCTGGTGAGCAGTCAAGTGCCTTAGGCACTATGCTACCAGAGCTCCTTAATTAACCTCTTTAGATCTTAGTCCTTCACTGCTAAAGAAGTTCTTGAAGGGGGAACAACATAGTTTTTCTCAACTCAGAAACTGTTATTTTTTTTAATTATTATGGAAAATTTCAAACACACCAAAGTAGAAAGAATAATATAGTGAACCCCTGTGTACCCATTACCTACTTCCATAATTGGAATTATCCATTCTTCTTTTCTTTTTCTTGACCTCATTCCACTTTCTGCCCTCTAGATTATTTTGAAACAAATCTCAGGCATCACATCGTTACACAATCTCTTAAGATATAGGACTTTTTCTTTTTTTTTTTTTTTTTTAACATTACCGTACCCATTGTCATAGTCAATCCTGACTCATAGCACTTCTGTAGGACAGAGTAGAACTGCCGCATAGGGTTTCCATGGCTGTAATCTTTACAGAAGTGGACAGCCACATCTTTCTTCTTCTGCAGAGCAGCTAGTAGGTTTGAACTGCCAACCTTTTGGTTAGCAGCTGAATGCTTTAACCTCAGTATGATATTATTATACCTAAAGAAAAAAAATAATAGTTCTTTAATGTGATCAGATATACACAGTCAGTATTCAGATGTCCCTGATTACCTAATAAATGTTTTTTTCACAGCTAATTTGTTCCAATCAGGATCCAAACAAAGTCTGCACTTGAATTTTATTAATGTATTTCTTAAGTCTCTTTTATAGTTACTTCTCTCATTTTTTTTCCACTTGCTGTTTATTTTTCAGAGAAACCAGGTCAATTGTCCTGTAGCTTCCTACATTCTAGATATGGTTGAAGAGTCCCTGGGTGGCACAGATGATTAAGGAAGGGGTTAATAACTGAAAGTTTGGTGGTTCAAAAGCAGCCAGAGTTACCTCAGAAGACAGACCTGGCAGTCTGCTTCCAAAAGGTCACAGTCTTGAAAACCCTGGAATGTAGTTCTCCTCTGCACACATGGGGTCGGTCACCATGAGCTAAAATCAACCCAAAGGCAGCTGACAGCTCAGGCTGCTTGTTTTTTGAGTTATCACCTTTGTAATATTAAAATTCATCAGTTGGATCTGATATTATCAGCTAGATTCATCCACTGTAAAATTCCCCATCAGAATTTTAGCAGCCATTGATAACACTCATTACCAGCATTTCAATAAGTATTGGAAATAGTGATATTCTATTTATTAGCTATAATTCTTTTAAAAAGAAATTTCTGTTACCAATATTTGATTGTCCTGAAGTACACTTTATATATGAAACTTAGGATAAATGCTTGATTCTTTCCTTTTACTTAGCAGTCTACAAAATGTGTTGGTTCCCTAGATCTCCACAGGTAATCAATGAGTGCTTTTTATAAAAATCATTTTGAGCTCATTTACTTAAATATATTTGATGTGTTTCAATCTACTGTGAATGTTAAGTTTTGGATACTCAAATTTTTCCATCTTTGGCCAGTGGGAACCCCACTCTGAGTCCTTTTCACATAACCCACACAGTCTTTGCTAGCTTCCTGCCTTTGGTATGATAAGACATTCAGGCTTACTTTGTGTATTTTATGCACCAGACTTGGGATCAACCATTGTTACAAAAAGACCTGGCTTTTTCATATTTTCCTGAATACTAGCCGGCTACTTAGCTACACTGTATAATGACCTAGTTGTAGAAAGGCATCTAGGACATCATACTTTGTGACTGACTGGCCAAATTTATAAATCTGTGCTTGGGAAGGGAAATCTGATGGCTTTCCCCATTCCTCACGTTTTGACTGCAGTTGAGGCTAGAATTATTTCTAGGAGGGAAGAGTAGAAGTGTAGTCAAAATGTAAAGACAGGTGCTTGTGTGAGGCAGGGCTGTTCCATGGGCCTTTTATTCTTGGTGCACGGCATGTTTTTCAATATTTATTTAAAGGGAAAAGGTATTTAGTACATGCAGACATGTTATAAAGGTATTCAGAAAATAAACATTGTATCTTTCACATAATTCCTATATTCAATATTCATATTTGAAAAGATTAAAAATTATTTTTTCCTCATATAATTTGATCCACTAGTTTTTTGAAATTTAAAATAGCCACTGGGATGACAGCAGGGACATCTCTAAGTGGAATGATCTTTTTCCCTTTCTGAAAGCAGATAAAGGGCTAAATTAAAGAAACAGCCATCTCTGGATCAGACTGGGATTCAAGATGTGGAAAGCTAATCAACACTTCCTTGTCACCTCTCTAATTGTCCCCACGCCTTGCTTTCCATGAGCCTTTTCATCACCCACCCTGGACTCGAAGTTTTAGATCTCTTCAACCCTGTGGTGTTACAGCAGATATCTGTTTGGTCTTTCTTCCCCTGAAATCAAAGTCCCTTAAGCCTCACACGTAAAACCTACAGGATATCCTCAATGTAAATATCACTTTTTAATCACTTGTATCCTGTTTACTTTGAAAAATATTCATCCTTCCTATACTATTTTAGCTGATTAGTTAATTATTTATTAATTAGTAGCTGATTTAGCTACTAATGAAGGTAGAAAGAGATTTTAGGCTATAATTTTAGATTAAATGAAGTTACCATTAATAAATTTCTCAAAGTTCTTTAGAAAATTAAGGTGAGTCTCCCAGAGACAAGAAGATGATTTTCACTACCTTCCTCCTCCATGCTATTCTGTAACCACCATCATTTGAATAAAAATGTCAAAAGAAAGGAGAGCTACCATTAAAGTCATAGATACAGTGAGTGAATATGTGTTTGGGTACATATTTATTGCTCCTACATCTTAGACATTCTTAAGTTTTATAACATGCAGAGTCTTGGGGCAGGAGCAGGAGCAACCTGACTCTATTTAGTCCTCAACGTTCCAGTGGCTTTTTGGTTTCTGCTCTGATTTGGGCTATAGTTAATTACATAATAATTTGGCATACTGTTGATTTTTATAGGGAACAGTAGTACATATTACAAGGTTATTTGGTAGTTTGGTAGTTTCTCTGTTTTAATCAGCTATGATCTTTTTTTTTTTTTTTTTTTTTTTAAACAAAAAAAAATCCAGGATGTAAAACAGGAGTTAATAAAGTTGGTCAAGGCAGCAGGATTTTTATCGTCCACAACTTCTAACAACTGGGAGGAACACAGAACTTCACAGACCCTCTCATTTCAAGAAACTGCCCTTCTTAAAGCTGTACTGGCCGCTGGACTATATGATAATGTGGGAAAGATAATCTACACAAAATCAGTAGATGTTACAGAAAAATTGGCTTGTATGGTGGAGACAGCCCAGGGCAAAGCACAAGTACATCCTTCCTCTGTAAACCGAGACTTGCAAACTTACGGATGGCTCTTATACCAGGAGAAGGTGAAGTTCTCACTCTAATTTTTTAATCAACTCATTCTTAAGTTCTAGTAAACAGTATATTTTAGAAATTACTCAAAACTCATGTCAGGATGTCCCAACATGTATTTTATTTGATTCTAAAGTTGAGCTATTCATTTGTTCTTAGGTTTTAAAGCAAGATGTGTACAGAGTTTCTCACACAACCAAAATTGCCTATTTCTTTTAATGAAAGAAAAAATGTAAGGTTTCTAGTCTAACCTATCATCTTCTACTGTCTATGTAGCAAATAGATGTTTCAGGTAGCCCCTGGGTTATAAACATTTGACTTATGGACAACTCTGTCTAGCCCTTTAATGTTATGTATATAAATTTGCCCTCACTTAGAAATGATTGAACCAGCCCTACTCACAACAAATTCTTTGTTGCAGTAATCACAAATTATTTTTAAAATGCTTACATGAAACAGATAAATGAATTTTTTTAATTGTAGTCTTTCAAGTTGGTTTTTTCACCCCTTTTTTCCTATGCAGGTAAGATATGCCAGGGTGTATTTAAGGGAAACTACCCTAATAACCCCTTTTCCAGTTTTACTTTTTGGTGGCGATATAGAAGTTCAACACCGGGAGCGTCTTCTTTCTGTTGATGGCTGGATCTATTTTCAGGTACACAGTACAACTGTTTTTATTAGATAAAATTTTTTTACTTCCAGTACCATTAAGGTGTGTGTTTTTTTTTTTTTTAATTTTAGTGGCATTTGCATAATTTCTTCCTGTAGTTTGACTCAAAGTAGTGCACCTCTGTATTTTATATTGGTTTTGTAGTTTTAAATATATTAAATTTGAAATTCGAATGATACTCTTATTACAAATTGTATTTACTATCAATAACAATTAAAACTTACCATTGAATGTGTATTTTGCTAGATATTTTACATTAATTATCAAATTTAATATCTAACAGCCTTGTTGGTTAACTTCTATAGCTTATAAGACACTTAAGCTCAGTAAAAAATTAAGTAACATGCCTTGATTTGTTATTAGTTGAGCAAAATTAAACATCTAACTATCTAATCCCTGAACTCATGCCCTTACAACTGCGTTCTACTGATTACACAGTGTATGAGCTCCTGTAGGAGTTTATACTGATCTAAATTAAGAATGAGGAGCTCAGGTGAGGTAGTGGTTAAAGCAGTAAGTCCAAAAGGTCGGCTGGTTCATACCCACCAACTGCTCTGTGGGGCAAAAAGATGAAGCGATCTGCTTCTGTAAAGATTTACAGCCTTAGAAACCCGATGGGGCAGTTCTACTCTGTCCTAAAGGGTTGCTATGAGTCAGAATTGACTCAATAGCAATGGATCTGGTTTGGTTTTGAAATTAAGAATAAAATCCACAAATAGATTAATTATTGTGCTTATATACTAGGATCATTACATAACTGAATTGGCTACATGTACTCCTGGGTGTAATGCAATTCTGTGACATATGCAGAAAAGATTGTTATAGTATTGCTCTCCTATATTTCAAATTAGAAGAAACTGTGGTATAGTAATAGCTTTGCATATAGAAAGAAATTAGAGTTTCTGCATGAGATAACTGTGCAACACTATTCTTAAAGTGGTGCTAAGAGCACAGTACTGCTTTATTGCTCTGGTATGTTTCAAAAAATATGGTGAATATGTAATTTAAATAATAAAGCACTAAAAATGGATGGATATTTAATGAATATAGAAACACTACAGAGATGGGTATATACCTATTAATATTCAAGAGAGGAGGGGAAAGTAAAAGAACATTTTTCTTTGAAACATGGAAGTAGAGTAGTATAAGATAAGGAACATCTCAGGTAAGAAACTGTTGGAGAAAATCGAGAGGGACTTCCTACTTTAAACCTACCCTAATTTATTTTTATTTTATGTTAGAAATTGTGAGTACCCACAAATTGTCATTTTAAGCACTTTATATAAATAAAAGTTTAATAATAATATAAATATGTGTCATTTGTGTATATGTATGTGTGTATATGTACATATAGATATGTGTGTGAGTATATATGTGTGTCTATTTATATATATCCTAAAGAAGTGCGAGCCAAGACAAGAACAGATATATGCACACCCACGTTCACCACAGCACTATTTACAGTAGCCAAAAGATGGAAGCAACCTAGGTGCCCATCAGAATGGATAACCAAACTATGGTACATACACACAGTGGAATACCATGCAACCCTAAAGAATAGCGTAGAATCTGCAAAACACCACATAATGTGAAGGAACTTGGAGGACATTATGCTGAGTGAAATACATCAATCACAGAAGGACAAATCTATATTAGTCCATTATTATAAAAAGTCAAGGAAAGGGTTATATATGGAAGGAAATTTTCTTTGTTGGTTACTAGGTGGGGAGGGAAGAGGAGGGAACACTGTTAGATAGGTAGAGACAAGTATTGATTTGGGTGACGAGAAGGGCAATGTACCAAATGTGAGTGATCAACACAGTGGCATTGAGAGAGAGGTACATGGGAGGTACAGTCAACAAAGAACCCTTTTGCACATACTGCATTGTCAGTGAAAGCAAACATGGATATACGACCAGATAGATGGGTGGACAGGCTGAACTATTAGGTATGTCTCTGCAGGGAGCAGTGTGCCCAAGACCATGTATAGGGTTGGCAGACAAATGTTTCTACAAATGTATTGCTATGTTCTGTAAGAATTCCCAGGTATATAGCAGAGCTGACAAGGGACAAGGTTGTAGTTACTTCTTGGCCACAGCCAGCTACCCAGAGGGAGCAAGTAGTTGGACCTTTGGGCTCAGGACCATAGTCACAGGGGACATCAAGTTCAATTGGCAGAACATACTACACAAAGCGTTGTTCCACATCCTGCTTTGGCAAGTAGCGACTCAGATCTTAAAAGCTCACAAGCAGCCATCTAGATGCAATGGTGGGTCTCTCCTCATCCAGAACAAAGAAGAATGAAGAAAACCAAAGATTCATGAAAATAATAGTCCAAGCAACTGGTACACTGTGCGATCCTCAGCCTATACGACTATGAGATCAGAAAATCTAGATGATGCCCTGCTACCACTGTCAACCACTCGGAAAGGGATCTATGTATGAAGATCCTGGATAGAGTGGGAGAACAATGTGGAACAGAACTCAAAGTCATTAAAAAAGAAAAAAGGGACTAGGTTTGCTGGTCTGATTAAGCCTGATGGAGCCACTGAGACTGTGGCCCCTAGCTGTCCTTCAGGTCTAGAATTGAATCCATTCCTGTGACTTCAGCCAAACAAAAAACAGACATATAAGCTGAACACTTACATTAGGTAGATACAGTCCTTGGAGAGAACAGGCATGGGAGGATAGAAGGGCTGTGCATGCACAGGGAGACAGCTCAGGGAACAAGAGTGCATGGAGGGAAGGACACGGGGAAGAGTTAACTATGGGGAGGAAGCAGGAGGGGAGCTGTTGGCACTGTGGTAAATTGTAGTCAATGCCATGAGACAAAGTATATGTGAGCTGCTGTATGGAAAGTGAATTTGCTCTGTAAACTTTAACCCAAATCACAGTTTTTAAATTTATAGATAGATAGATAGATTTGAACCATCAGCCTTCTGGTTCACAATCAAGTGCCTTAGGCACTATGCTACCAGAGCTCCTCATACATAATTTATGCATTTCCTGCATATATATATGCATTTCCTGCAGATAGGTATGAAGGAAATTTTAGGGAAGGGAAAAGTGTTCTAAGAGCCCTGATGACACATTGGTTAAAGTACTTTGATGCTAACCTTAAGGTCAACCATTCAAACCCACTAGCCACTCCACAGGAAAAAGATGCCACAGTCTGCTTCCTCAAAGATTTAAAGCCTTGGAAATCCTATGGGACAGTTCTCTGTCCTGTAGACTAGCTATGAGTCAAAATCACCTCCACAGCACTGGAGGTTTAGAAGTGTTTTAAAGGAGCCCTGGTGGCACAGTGGTTTAGCACTTGGTTGCTAACTGAAAGGTTAAACCAACCAGCTGCTCTATGGGAGAAAGATGTGGCAGTCTGATTCTGTGAAAATTACAACCTTAAAAACCCTAAGGGGCAGTTCTACTGTGTCCTGTAGGGTCACTGTGAGTCAGAATCGACTTGATGGCAAGAGGTTAGAAATGTTCTAAGACTGGATTGTGGTAATGGTTACACGGCTCTGTAAATGTACTAAAAATCATTGAATTGTACACTTAATGAGTGAATGAATAGTATGGTTTCTAAATTTTACCTCAATAAACTGTTTAAAAAAAAAATCCCGCCCCAAAAATATAACCATGATGCCTACACAGTTCATGAAAGAAAACAAATATAAATTTTAGTAAAGTAATTGGTTTATTTTGGGACGATAGATCCAATTTATGGGTACTTAAGAAATAGATTTGCACAGCTTAGCTACAGGAAGTAATTTGCCTTTATTTTCTCCCACCATATTTCATATTAAAATTAAGATGTGCTAAGGCAGATTGTAAGGTCTATATGCTTCCTTTGATTTACTTCACCACACTGACACTTCCTGGATTAACTTTATCTAATTTGTCATCTTCTCTCAACAGGCCCCTGTAAAGATAGCCGTTATTTTCAAGCAGCTAAGAGTTCTTATTGATTCTGTTTTAAGAAAAAAGCTTGAAAATCCTAAGATGTCCCTTGAAAGTAAGTGTTCAATTGTAATGTAGGTGGAAGACAGTGTACACGTGTATATTTATATGTATATATCTCTATGTAAATAAATATACACATAGACATACATGTATATAAATTATTCAAAACCTTCATAAGGGAATAGTCTGAAAGATACTAAAAATTGTGGAGTTTTTTAAATATTGGAATAAACTATAGCACATGGGGGACTTAAATTCCATGTGATTCAAAATCATTTCAATAAAATTTAATTTATGCTGAATTCCATCAATCTCATAGACAGTTCTTAACTGTTCACAATCTAATTATCCACTTAAGATTCTTTTAGTTTCCTCTTCCTCCTAAGCTTCACTTCTAAATTTCTGGCCATTTCACTGAAAAAAGCAATGGTAAAACTGAATATAGTAAACTTTGCTACTTATTTGCATCCTACTTAAACTGGTAATGCAGTTATTATAAAAATGAGGAGAGACTTACTGTGAGATTTATTCCAGTGTGTTTTCTCTACTCACAAATGCTGAGCTATTAGTCTATATAAAATAAAAACATTATCTTTCAAAAGATCTGCAGTGGACATCTAAGTTTCCAGTTAGCCTGATGTAATGTTTCCCAAATTTGTCAAATCATTATGAAGTCATCCTGATGGCCATAAAAAATACAAATTCCAAAAACCTAACCCAGACACACTGAATCTCTAAGGGAGAGGCTAGTGACTATGTTACTTTTTTTTGTAATCTCTTAAATTTATAACACTTTCCTCCTATTGCCACCACCCTCTTCTTTTAAATGCAATTAATTATACTTAATAAACTGTTATTTTTCAAGTAAAATTTAGAATTTTTCACATTTAAGTTTGGTTGGTTGTATCCTCATGCTTTGATTTGTTTCTCTGTCCTCTGCATTTTCTGCAGACTGGTAGTTATATCTAGAGGCTTGATTAGAATCAGGTTTTTAGGAAAATAGTATTTCCTAGGGGGTGTTATAGTTTTCTCATTGTATCACATCAGGAAGCACTTAAGTTTGGTTGTCTTGCTTTAAATGATGTTAAGAATTAATGCTGGGTTCAGGTATTGTGATTTCTGTTTTTTAAAATGTTCCCAGTTAATTCTAATAATCAGGCAAGTTGGGGAGCTACTGATCTAGTGCTGCTCCCTTGAAGCCTCACTGTTTATTTGTATAACTGAATGTGCGCACACACATAAGCACACATTAAACTGTTGATTTGCTTATACTGCTAGAAGGCTGCATCTGGTCTTGATATTAAGATACATGGGCTTCTAGTTTAAGGAGCTTTGTGATTACCACTCAGCTTAATCCAACATTAGAAAATGACTTTAAGTTAAAGCTTAAATCAACTAATTAAACAAAATGAGAGTTTTTTTAAATTATTTCATTCTTTCCTTTTGTCATAAAAGAGAATCAGAACTTACCTTTGGATATAACATGTACTTTTGACTTGGGAGGGAGAGTGTTTAGTGTCCTTTCCTTCTGGGCTTCACAATAAGAAGAGCTGTGATATAATGCGAAGCAAAAGAAGTAACTGGAACTGCTCATGGGTTTTCTTTTACTTTTTCCTGTTCCGCAAATTGAAAATCATGGTTCATTCTGGACCTGACATTGGTCCCTTTCCAGGAAGTGACCTTTCTCTTTTTAAAAAAAAAAAAATGCCACTGTAGCCTGAATATGAGAATACGGGTCCTGTTACCAGAATTCCCAGTAAGATGTCTAATCAATGTAGAATTTCAGTCTTGCAGCCCTGGTAATTACAGCTACCTGAAAGCTGGTTATGAAGTTCTTAGAAGTCACAGCTTCAGAACTGTTTAGAACTAGAAGCAGCTATTAATGAATAACAAATAATGCAGCCTCTATTGCTTTTCATCAAAACAATTGGTAATTTATTCCTTTGTTGTTTTGAAAAGTCTATAACTTATCCATAGGCACTGCTCCAAAGGCAGTTCCCTGTCAGAACTTCTTTGTTTCCATTGGGCTAACTGTTGAGAAACTTCATTGCCAATACTTTGGAAATTGTGTCATACTCTGAAGAACATGGCACAGCCATTAGAGCCCTTAGTATACTTGAGTCAGGTGAAAAAGTTGGAAAATTTCTCATCTTAAAGGAATTTTAAAGAAATTATTCCTTGTGAAGGAGTACAGTTTATGTCACATCATGGCTTCATACCTTAGCTTATACAAATTAAAAATGTCAGCTTTTGACAAAGTAGTTGTAATATAACTAGCAGTAATTAAAATTAAAATAATACTTGTAGGGCAACAAGTTACATTTTATAGGCTTCTCTAGTTTCATGGTCAATTTTGTATTGAAATTTATGAGGTTCTTTTAATGATATATACCTGCTGTTGACATGGATATACCATTAGAAAATCAGTGTTGAATTTGTTCACGGTTTTCTTTTTCTTCCACACAGATGACAAGATTCTACAGATCATTACAGAATTGATAAAAACAGAGAATAATAATTGAAACTGAAACTCATGATTGACTGTTTTAAAATTTAAGATGAAGATACACAATTATGAAATCATGTGGACCATCCCATCAAGAATCTCAGTACTTAAGATGTTGGTACTAGCCACAACTTAAAGGTGGCAGAAAAAAGCACATACTTTAGACATATAATTTTCTACTTCCTTTGTAATGATGATTATTCTCAATGTATTTGCCACTACATTTACAATAAATTCTTTGGTATCATCCCTGTTTTGTCTGTTACAGTGTGCTTTTAACAGCAAAGATTGTGTCTGAATTTATCCACAACTTAGTGTTGTGATTCCTTATGTACCCCCTTCATCCTCTATCAGTTCTTAAAGCCTGGAGCGTTTGGGTCGTTGACCCAGAAGAGAAAATGAGCTCCAAGACCAGGTGTAACTGTAGATTTCCAAGAAATGAACAGCTTCAGCAATTAGTTGTTCAACACACAAAATCAAAACTTAAAACTTGCTATTGTTGTTAGGTGCCATCAAGTTGGCTGCAACTCCAGTGACCCTGTGCACAACAGAAGGAAACACTGCCCAGTCAGTGCCATCCTCACAGTTCTTGCTATGCTTGAGCCCACTGTTGAGCCACTGTGTCAATCCATCTCACTGAGGGTCTTATCCTTTTTCGCTGACCCTCCATTTTACCAAGCAAACG
>NW_006921709.1:8310636-8312476 GCF_000298275.1 Orycteropus afer afer
CTTCTATATCCTTCCCTTCAAGGCTCAGGGGTCCAGGATTATCTTCTGTGTCTGTGTTAATTGGTTTCCCTTTTCTTTGTTGAAGATGGTCTGTGCAGTCTTTCTGCTTAGTCCACCATCTTGGATCCTCTCCTGTGCAGGGTTTCTTGCCTACAGAAGGCCACTGAGTCAAAGAGTTTTATTGGGGGCTGGTCAAACAGACACAGTGGATTTCCAGTCATAACTAGAAATTCTAGACTGCCAGAGGGAAAGAAGCATTCAGTGTCCCCAGTCAGGCAAAACAATGTCACACAGGGGACTTTTCAAAAGCCAAGTTCCCAAATTCTAGCCAAGGGCCATCCCTTCAAGCAGACCCTTCTAAAGATAGCAACATCACATCTGCTATGTTAACTACAGAAGTAGATTGCCCAATCTTCCTTCCAAGGAGGGCTGGTGGGTTTGAACCACCAGCCTTCTGGGTAGCAGTCAAGTGCCTTAGGCACTATGCTACCAGAGGAATGAGATATTTTAGGATGGGAAGATACTCACTTATTTCCAGGTAAACTAGAAATAACCAGCAGAGAGTAAGGATACTCTTAGTTAGCATCAGAGAAATCTCAACAAAGAACTAAATAAGAATATAGAGAACCATTTGGAAAGGCTTTTTGGCTTCCCCAGCAATCCTCAGTGGCTTGAGAAGATAAAGCAGATAAGGTTGACAGTGGGTATTTGTTGCATTCAAGTGCTCATGGGATGGAATGAGACTGTGTTATTGAAATGGCTGACCACAAATGCTTATAGAAAGGAAAATGGGTCAGATTAGAGGCCATGGACCTGGAACACATGGAGAGGCTGAGGGATTAGAGGGCAGGATCTAATCTTAAATTCATTACAAATGAGTAAATGGTAAGAAGGCTGATGAGACTTTGGGACTTTAAAATCTGAAATGTAGTTGTCCCAATAATAAATAAACTTAAATGTTATCTTGCTGGTGAATAGCAAAGATGGAGATGGGGCTCACTGAAGATCGGTTGAGGAACAGGAGAGCCAGCATTTGGTTCGTCGGTGTGGATGTAAGGAAAGTAGGAAAGGATCGAGGAGGAGCCTTGATCTCTAAATCCCTGTGGAAAGAAAGTTAGCCAGGAGAGCTGCCTTACCCGCATCAGGCTATGCTGAAAGCAAGAAACCAACCATTGTTGTGGTAAGCCATTGAGATGACAGTTTAGTTTGGCTATGAGTTGGATCTGACTCAACAGCAGTGAGTTTGGCTTTTTTTTAGCTTTGATGTATGTATTTAGATATACACACATGTAACTAAAGAATACATGTCAAAATGTTAGTGTTTTTCTGTTTTAAATCTGTGATATTAAAATTCTCTCTTACAAATTTTCTTTAATGTTACTATAATAAACTGACATTACTTTTATAATCAGGACTACACAATAAATGTTATTAGGGAAAACAATAAAGAGATCAGGCTCAGAGTAGACACTGAATGAACATTGGTTAATTAATTGAAATGTGTTACTATGGCAAGTAGTATCATTGCCATACAGGAGCATGGGATGCATGTTACTATGTACACTGCTCTTGCTGGGATATTTTAGTGACTACATCATCAAAATAAGTCAGGTACCAAAATAAAGCATAAACTCTAAATATGTTACTTTGGTAAAAATAATTTTCACAGTTCTATGTAAACTTGTATTGTGGATATTACCAAAAAGAAAATCTCTAACAGATCTTAAAGAAATGAGAAATTGATGCTATGATATAGAATACAGGAGTGCACAGTGCCTGGAATATAATGTTGTCAGGTGCCATCAAGTCAGCTCTGACTCATAGTGAACCTACTTACAAC
>NW_006921709.1:8312861-8314425 GCF_000298275.1 Orycteropus afer afer
TATTAATTCTAAGAAACATGACCAGGCGGCCCTCAACAGCTGCTCCATTTTGATCTGCACCCTATGATTTAACATCCAAGTAGTCTTATTACACATTGTTCCCCAATGTGTAATAAGGAACAAAGCCTTCCCCTTTGTTGCTTTTCAATAGGATCAGCTTTGCTTTACATTTCAGGGAGGAGTTTGTTTTACCACGGTCTGAAGATACTAATTGCTGCCTACTTTGTTTTCTATACGGTGGAGAAAAGAAAAAACATGTTAGACTGCCTGTCCCCCACAGAAAGGCTTGAGGTTATGTTAACACAGGAGATCCTATTGGAAATAAGGAATCCTTGATGCAAGCTGGATGTTCATAATTTAAAGTAATAATAATAATAAGAAGATGCATTAGCTTTGTCTTGCATTTGGTTAGGAAAACTAAAACCTATGCAGCAGACAACTTCACACTTCCAATTCTTTGCAGATCCCCACAAGATAACTACTAGGAAGGATGTATCATTATCCAAGCACTTGTGGAACTCTCCCTATCACCACCACCACTAAGTGTTGCTCTCCAAAACAATGACATATCAATTCAAGCAACATTGTGAGAAATCTCACTTAAGGAATGGATTTGCTCGACATGAAAAGTAAATTGAGATGTGGGGCTATGAACATTGGTAACACTTAACAACTCTCTTCAAGAGGCATTTCCTGATCATCCAATTTAAAATAGCCACCTAGACATGCTCTAGGTCATCACTCTTTCAAATCTCTGTGTAGTAGGACTGTCAGATACTGTCTAAATTATTTATATGTTATTTTTTACTTTCAGCCTCCCTTCTTCCCTTGGCAAGTAGAGGTTCCATGTGGCTTAATCACTGCTGCAAGCCTAGAGCAATGCATGAGCAGGAGCACGTAACTCTTGTTAGTTGTCATCAAATGGGCACCAACTGTAGGCCATCTTCATGACTGTTGCCATGTTTGAGCCTGTTGTAGCTACTGTGTCAGTCCATTTTAGTGAGAATTTCTTTCATTTTTGCTGATCCTCTACCAATATACAACCCTCCCTGATGTGGTGGTTAAGTTTGTGTGTCAACTTGGCTAAGCCTGGTTGAGTGGCTGGGCAGCTGGATGTAGTATTCCCCATGATGAGACTGGTAATCAACTCCATGGTGGAATCTACTGTGAGCAGCAGAGTAGCTGCCTTTGGGTATGTGGTCTGCTTCCTGTATATAAGTAGCAGCTTTGGGAATGGTCTCTAGCTCATGGCATGCTTGGACCCTGCATATAACTGTGTTGTTCAGCAGCCTGCCATGCTCTGCCAATCTTGGGACTTTCAATGGACTTGAATTAATGGCCTGCTGTGTGGTTTGGTAACATCGAGACTGTGCCATTTTATTTGTCGACCTTGGGCTTGTTAGCCTCAGCAGCCAATTGTCTGAGTGAAGAGATGCCTCTAGCTTCAGTGGGCCAGGAACAAGAGGCAGAACTAAAGCCCAAGCTCACCCAGGCTGGCTTTCACCCAGCCCCTAGAGACCAGCACTTTGAACTTGGACTTAAAGCCTCCAAACTCTGAGAGAGT
>NW_006921709.1:8315210-8320874 GCF_000298275.1 Orycteropus afer afer
TGAGGAGCTTGCTCCTCTCCTTACAGGTGGTATTATAGTTCACTTTATAGGCCTATCTATTGTTTGGCTGAAAGGTGATCCCTGGAAGTAAGTTTCAGTTCCAGATTTGAAAGGTGTCTAAAGGCCACTGTGTCAGGGGTTCCATCAGTCTCTATCAAACCAGTAAGTCTGGTCTTTTCTATAATTATGAATTTTTTTTCCACATTTTTCACCCACTCTGTCTAGGACCTTCTATTGTGATCCCAATCTGCTCTATCAGTAGTGGTAGCCAGGCACCATCCAGTTTTTCTGGTCACAGGCTAGTGGGGCTGTGGTTCCTGTGGTCCACTGGTCTTTTGGACTAATTGTTTCCTTGAGGATAAACTGTATTTTGAAGAGGCTATTAATTGTAGCTAAAGATCACAGGCTTCCCTCACTCCTTAGGCCAGCCTGCTTTCTGAGACCATCTCTTCATTCCCACCAAGGCTGCCAGATGTAAGACCTTATATTCTCTAGCCTGCTTAAACCCATCTATTCAGCACCAGTATTCTCTCTGAGAAGCTAAGTAATCAGTCATTTCCTTATATGATCCTCAGAGGTATCTGTTCCATGGAGATCACAGTCTGTGACTATCACACTATAAACGGCTTCATACTTCCTTGGGCCTTAAAATCTTGCAACCTTTTACCCTACTCCCAATTCTAGCTCAGTTTTTACCTCCTGACACATACTTTGTAAAAGAATTATTTCTCTCTTGCTGAAACACACCCATAAGCCTCCAAGAATAACCACAAAAAAGTACAACTCTGAATGGGGACGGGCACTGACTGAACAAGCCCAGCTCTGACCCTGTGGGCTCCCTCTTCCTGTTGGGGCTCTGCCCCTTCAGCTTTGCTCCCTGTCAAAGCACTGACCCAAAGCTTAGCATTTAATAAATACAGACCAGCATAGAGGTTCATGCCTAGAGTGGCTATTCCACTTACCAGGAGCTCTGGTGGTGCTCTGGTTAAAGCATTGGGCTGATAATCAAAAGGTTGGCAGTTCAAACCCACCAGCTTCTCCACAGGAAAAAGATGAGGCTGTCTGCTTCTGTAAAGATTTACAGCCTTAGAAACCCTACGGGGCTGACCTGTGGCGCAGTTCTGCTCTATCCTATAGGTTGCTGAGTCTGCATCAACTCAGTGGCAGTGGCAGATTCCACTTACCAGCTATATATCTTCAAGCAGGCTCCTTAATCTCGCTGAACTTGTTTTCTCATCTATAAAATGGGATAATACTTGTATCTATCTCATAAGATGTAGGTGATGACTAGCCATGACAATAACTAGAAAGTGAAACTTAACAAAGTCTAAGAACTCAGTGAACATTAGGGATAAGATCACATAGGATCTGGCCTCATTACCTCACTGACCTTATCTGCTACTCCTCTTCTCACTCCTACTGGCCATGCTGGCCTCCTTGTCATTCATCCATATGCCAGGCCTGTTCATGCCTTGGAGCTTTTGCATTGGCTATTTTACCTAGCTAGGAGGCTTCTCCCCAACTAGCTAACAGCTTGAATTTTGCCCAGTGGGACCTGTTTTGGACTTCTGACCACCAGAGCTGTAAGAAAATAAATTTATGTTGTTTTAAACCACTGATCATGTGGTAATTTGTTATAGCAGCAATAGGAAACTGATAACAGTTGTTATTCTTTCTCTTACTATTTATAACACACTTCATATATATTTTAAGAAAACTTAGGCCTGTGGCTAGGATTTGAGTTACAAGTATTTTTCCAGTTTTGCCTGGAAAAACATTTTTCTCACTAGTTAAATTTTGTTTAACCTAAAAAAAATTTATTCCATTACTAGGAATATATCCTAAAGAGGTGAGAGACAGCACACAAACAGATCTATGTACACCTATGTTAATCACAGCACAATTCACCATAGCAAAGAGATGGAAACAAACTAAATGCCCATCAATGGATGAGTGGATAACCAAATTATGGTATATCCACACAATGGAATACTATGCCACATTAAAGAACAATGAAGGATATGCGAATCATCTCACAATGTGGATGAACCTGGAGGACATTATGCTGACTGAAATAAGTCAATTGCAGAAAGACAAGTCCTGTATGAGCTCATTACTGTAAAAAGACAGAGAAGAGTTTGCTTGGGAAAGGGAACTCACTTACTAGGTTACTGGGATGGGGAGGGAAGAGGAGGGGTTAATTTCGGGTTAGTTGGGGCCTACAAGCTGACATGGGTAGGGGAGGATATACGGGAAGGATCTATGACCACCATGATAACATTAGGAAATGGGAGGACACCGACTTGTGCACATAAGAGATAGACGACAGATGCTAATACCAACCAATGTGTCCACAATACCACATTGCCATTTACACCAAACACTAGGCTATAAAGATAAATACATAAACACCTGAGATGATTAGATAAGGGTCAGTGAACAGAAGTATACTGTAGACCAAGGATAGATTCAGCTGAGGCTAATCTTGCACAGACACCAGTGATACAAAATACCTGCAGTCCTTACAGAAACAATAGAAGACAGACACAGAGTAATCCCTCACAGACAACCAGACACTATGGGAGAGAGATCTAATAGATCTACTGTCTCAGGACAATAGTATTGGGTGACACCAGACTCAATTGGCACAACAAAATATATAAAAGCATTGCTCCACATCCTACCTTGGTGAGTAGTGACTGGGTTCTTAAAAGCTTTCAAGCGGCTATCTAAGATGCAGCTAGCAGTCTCCCAGTGTCAGAAATGAAGAACGCAAAAAAAAAAAAAAAAAAAGGCATTTAGAAGCAATCAGCCCTGGGACATGATGACCCTCGAGATCAGAAGAACTAGTTGGTGCCCGGCTACCAATGCCAACCACTCAGGAAAGGATCGAATCTGGAGATCCTGGATAGAGTGGGAGGAACAACGTGGAACAAAATCCAAAAAACTTAATAATGATCAGAATTACTGGTCAGATGAAATGTGGCAAGACTCCCAATACTATGGTCCTGGAATACATTCTGCACCTGGAACAAAACTCACCCCCAGGGGCAGGCTCTCAGCCCAATAGTTAACAAGATGTACTTGCAAACCACTCAACCCAGGATGACACACCCACACACTGTATGGTAATACATCCCTTAGAGCAATAGACCAGGGGACACCAGAAGACCAACATTCAAATTGAGGAAATGCAGGACAAACAGGAGTGCATAAATATGAGGGGGCCCAAGGGGAGGGTTACAGAGTAGGGAGGGGAAGAGACTGGGTTAGGGTTGGACATGGTAAATGAGGAATGAAACTAAATGTACGCATTACGTTGAATGTAAAACAAGCTCTTAAAATGAAAAATAAATTACGAATATTTTTATTTATGAACCTTTTATTTTATACTCTATCAATTTTGTGTCCTAATTCTCTGTTTTGAGAGTATCATAAAATTCCAGGCCTACCACTCTAACACGCACTCTTAATGAGCCAATTTCCTCAATATCTTCAGACACAAGTATACAAGAGAGAGACATTTCCTTCCTGAAGATCACCGAATTCTGTACCTTTACACCAGTGTCTTTTCTGGCAGGCACACATTTTCTTCAAAAAAATGGCACCAAGAATGACCTCACCCTTTAGGAAAGACTCTGTTCCCTTTAGACTAGGTTGTTGTTGTTGTTGTTGTTATGTGCCGTCGAGTCGGCCCCGACTCATAGCGACCCCTCCTTGGGTTTCCGAGGCAGTATCACTACGGAAGTAGGATTGCCCAACCTTCCTTCCGAGGAGTGGCTGGTGGGTTTGAACCGCCAGCCGTCTGGTTAGCAGGCAAGTGTCTTAGCCACTATGCTACCAGAGACTAGGTAGTGGTTTAATAAAGCCACAGAACAAGTGCCCACATAACATAATAGTATAATAATATCTTGAGATCCTATCATAAACAGATGTCAACACCCTAAAGGTTATACACTTAATGCCAGGAGGGTGCTCCTTTCCAACAGCCCTGAGTCTATATGGACAGTCCCAGTATTTAAAGGGAAACCAGCAGAGTAAGCATCAGGCTAGGATGACAGTTGGTGCTTAGTAAAGGATCGAGTCCTGCCAAATGTAGTCGCCATACTTGCACAGAGCCGGGGCCGAGGCTGGCTTCAAGCATAATTATACTTCTGTGCTTATTGCCTGTTTACTTCTTCTCCCATGTCCACTTCTGATCCAGACTCTGGGAGGGCAGAGGCTGCTGAGACAGCTCTTCCCACCTCAGTATCGTCATCTCCTTTGGCTAACTGGAATTCACCATCTGAATGTGGCAAGGAGACCCTTGACAGAAATAAAACCTAAGTGTTACCCAGGTAATGCTTTTTCCCAGGGCTACACTTTTAGCGCAGCACCTCAAAGACCAGCCTCGGGTGAGGTCCAGTGGAACTGTTCCAGCAGCCCTTGATGAGACACGGTAGTAGCCTACTTGCTCCTTCTGATTATGAAACCATCCATATGTATCAACAAACTGAAGGACAGGTATGATTTTGCTCACCCACTATGGATAGCAGAAAAGACACACATCTTAACTATCACATCCCTTCACAGTCACATGCCTGTGAAAGACACATACTTGAAGTGGAAAAAAATTCTAGCAGCAGCTGATGAATATTGCACTGGGTAAGGCATTTGGCTGCTAACCACAAGGTGGGGGATTCAAACCCACCAGCTGCTCCTTGGGAGGAAGATGAGGCAATCTACTCCCATAAAGATTTACAGCCTAGGAAACCAGTGGGGGTTGCTATGAGTCAGAATCAACTCAGTTGCAGTGGGTTTAGGTTTTTTGAGTTCTATATACCTTATTTAGGAAGTTTTAGTGGCATAGTACCTAAAGCATTTGGCTGCTCACCAGAAGTCTGGTGGTTCAAACTCACCAGCCACTCCTCAGAGGGAAGTTTGGGCAATCTACTTCTGTAGTGATACTGAAACCAGTAAAGTCAAAACTATTTTCCCCACCCTAGCACCTGGATGGGAATAGATAGGTAGACTGGATTACCCCCAACTATTTCCCCCACCCTGGCACCCAGATGCGAATAGATAAGTAAACTTAAGTAAACTAAATTATCCCCAAATATTTTCCCACCCCAGGCAGATGAGTATTCAGTTCCTTCAAGAACTGAATGGAAAACATTCCTTCCTGCAGATGATAGACTTGCTGAAAGTATTTTAGAAATAACTTGTAAATTAACTCTGGCCCTGGACATGGCAATAGGACAAAAGGAACAAAAGTTAATTGCAACCCTCTCCCCTCTGCCCAAGCCCCTATCAACTGGTAACAGTCACCCATAATAGTCACCCATTTCACAGTTCACCCCCAAATTCCTCAACCTTTTATGAATATGCACAACCCCTTCTCCTGAAACCTATAAAAACTGTGTTTTGATGGCATCTCGGGAGTTTAGATCTGGGTACTAAACTACCCCTAACTCCTTGCACTGCTGCTTTGCAATAAATAATTTTCTCTCCTCTCAGTATCGGTGTGTAAACTGTTTTGGCCTGACTGAGTACCGGGCAGGGACTCACGTTTGGTCCCGTAACAATTCTGCCTTGGAAACTCAAGGAGGGGTCGCTATGAGTTGGATCTGACTCCACCGCAGTGGGTTTGGTTTTTTAGGAGCTCTGGTAGTATAGTAACTAAGG
>NW_006921709.1:8321549-8324887 GCF_000298275.1 Orycteropus afer afer
ACTGGTAATTGGCAAAACACCAGGAATGCTGGTAACAAAGAGACAGCCTTTTCCCCAGGTGTGCATACTGGTCGACATTTAGTCATGCAAATCAAACTTCTGGGTTTTAAAAATGGGCTAAAAATTCCTGCCTTTTGTTTATTAAATACTAGCAAAACTTGTTTGACTTCAAGTACCTGAAATACTTAAATAGTTCTCAATTTGGATGCTTAAATCCATTAATTGAAAATAAGAGTCTTAAGTAAATATGATTTTAGTGACATCAAAACTGAGTTTAAGGATCACTGGAGGTGCTAACAAAGTTGTCCACATTTAGGTGGCAACTCATCTTGCTTTGTTTGCTGAAACAAGGTACCTTTAGTAAATACTTTGTTGACACTTCAACTCTAATCATGGTCCTGGAGCAGAGTGAGGGTGAGGACTTTTGTCCCAAGTGCCAAACTGGAGGTGGGGGGGGGGGGGAGAAAAAGCTTCAGTTTCATTATACTAATGCTCCCTTGCAGATTTCCTAAACCACACCTGAGAAACAGCAGGGTTAAAACACAACTAAGCAGCTTTCATTAGAAGAACCTGGGTTTAATTAGGTTTTACATTTTTCAAGCATTTTAAGTTTACTTAGTTTCTTTAAGGCTCACTAGGCCTAGGGCCCACAGAGATTAGGAAACAAATTAATTTTAAGGACATAGAAAAAATAAAAGCCATTGACATGGACCATACTGTTCATATCACAGGTACTAAAGAAAGGGGTATATGATACTGATGTCCCTGACAGATTTGTTTGGAAAAAAAAACACAACTTTAGAAAGTGCAAAGATAGGCCAGGTAATGTTCAGACAAAGCATTTTATGTGATTCTTCTAAAGCTACATCAAATTAGATTTAAATAGTATGTTCAATGATAAGGGAATAGAGTATCAGGACAACACTGTAGTAAGATAGAGGGAGCTACAACATTTGTTGCTTAATGTCAGTCATGTTACTTACCTTTAGAAGCTGATGACACCCAAATTCTGTCTCCAGCCCTGACCTCTCCTGACCTCCCAACTTGGGTATTCAAATGTTCACTCAAGATCTTCTCCATATGCATGTTAACATCTCAAGCTTAACATGCACAAATCAAACTCTTTATCTTCCCTACAAAAACCTGTTCCTCCTTTACTCTTTCCCATCTCAGTTAAAGACACCTTCATCCTTTCAGTTCGGCCAGAAAGGCTGGGATCCTACTTAACTCCTCCCTATATCTTTATAGGAGCTCTGGTAGCATAGTGCCTAAGGCACTTGACTGCTAACCAGAAGGCTGGTGGTTCAAACCACCAGCCACTCCTTGGAAGGAAGGTTGGGCATTCCTACTTCCGTAGTGATACTGCCTCGGAAACCCAAGGAGGGGTCGCTATGAGTCGGGCCGACTCGATGGCAAATAACAACAACGACATAACATGTCTTTATAGCAAATCTCATTGGCCTGTATTCAAAATATATCCAGAATCTAATCACCTCTCACCACCTCTACAACTGCCATCCTGGTTAAAGACATCATCATCTCTCCCCTGGATTTTTGTTTTTAATACATAATTTTATTTATTTTGGTGTTGTTGAGAATACACACAGCAAAACATACACCATTTCAACAGATTCTCTATGCATCCCCTGGATTATTTTAATGGCCCCTTAGGTGGCCTTCTGCTTCTAGAGGTATGTGAACAACATATGAAATTTTAAAGTTTTCAGTAACAACAGTTTAAAAAAAGAACTAGGCAAAATTAATTGTAATAATGCATTTTATTTAACCCAATATACACAAACTACTAAAATTTCAACATGTAATCAGTATAAGAATTATTCATGAGATATTTTATATGCTTTTAATTTATGGTAAGTCTTCAAAATGCGGTTTGTATTTTATATTTCAGTGCTTCTCAATTTGGACAGTAAATACTCACTGGAAATACTTGATCTGTATTTAGATATAAAATTTATAGGTAAAAAAGATTCACACTGGGAAGGGCAGTATACCAAAAATGAGTGACTAACACAATAACTCTTAGGAAGACAAAGAAGGCACATAAGAGGTACAGACAACAAAGACAAACCCTTTTACATAGACAGTAATGCATTATCAGTGATAACAAACATTAATCAATAGGTGAATAGATGGATGTTGTTGTTGTTGTTATGTGCCGTCCAGTCGGACCCAACTCATAGCAACCCCTCCTTGGGTTTCCGAGGCAGTATCACTACAGAAGTACATTGCCCCATCTTCCTTCTGAGGAGTGGCTGGTGGGTTTTTGAACTGCCAGCCTTCTGGTTAGCAGTCAAGTGCCTTAGGCACTATGCTACCAGAGCTCCTAATTAGATGGATAGACAGGCTAAATGATTCTAATGTCTAGCAAAAGGTAATATACCCATGATCCATGGCAGATGATATTTCTACATACATATTTGTATATGCTGTAAGAATGTCCATATTTTTAATACAGTTAACAAGGTAAAAGTTACAATAACCTCTTAGCCACAGCAAACCACCGTGAGGGAATGAGTAGTTGGACCAGTGGCCTGGGCTCAGGACCATGGTCGCAGGGGACATCAAGTTCAATTGGCTTAAGATACTACACAAAACATTGTTATAAGGTCATAAAAAAATTACCAACAAAAGAAATCTTGGCCCAGACTTTGGCCAAGCAAACTGGCCTCCAGTTTCACTGGGGAATCCTATCAAATATTCAGAGAAGAATTGAAAATAATTCTACTCAAACTATTCCAGAATTTAGAAAAGGATAAAATTCTCCCAAATGCATTTTATGAAGCAAGCATAACCTTGATACCAAAACCAAGCAGAGACATCACTCAAAAGGAAAACCTACTGATCAATGTCTCTCATGAAGATAGACACAGAAATCTTCAACAAAATCCTAGCCAATAGACTCCAACAGCATATTAAAAAAATAATACATTATGGCCAAGTGGGGTTCATACCAGGTATACAAGGATGGTTCAGTGTTAGAGAAACAATCAATGTCATCCATCACATAAATAAAAGAAAGGAAAAGAACAGCATGATCATATCAATCGATGCAGAAAAGGCATTTGATAAAACCCAACACCCATTCCTGATAAAAACTCTCCAAAAATAGTCATAGAAGGAACATTCCTCAACATAATAAAGTGCATAAATGCAAAACCAACAGCCAACATTATTCTCAATGGAGAGAGACTGAAACCATTCCCCTTGCAAACAGGAACCAGACAAGGATGCCCTCTATCACCACTTCTATTCAACATTGTACTGGAAGTCCTAACCAAGGCAATAAGGCAAGAAAGGGAAATCAAAGGCATCCAAAT
>NW_006921709.1:8325207-8326759 GCF_000298275.1 Orycteropus afer afer
TCCTTCTCCACAGAATGGTCCCTTCTGACAACATGACCAAAGTAGGTGAGATGAAGTCTGGCCATTCTCGCTTCCAATGAGCATTCTGGCTGCACTTCTTCCAGGACAGATTTGTTAGTCCTTTTAGCAATCCATAGTACTTTCAGTAGTCTTTATCAACACCACAGCTCAAAAGAATCAACTCTTCTTCAGTCATTCTTATACACCAGCTCTCACATGAATATGAGGTGATTGAAAAGAAAATATCTTCGCTCTTCAGCACTTGAAAAAAGTCCTTTGCGAAAGTATGCCCAATGCAATATGGCTTTTGACGTCTTGACTGCTGCTTCCATTGGGGTTGATTGTAGAGCCAAATAATATGAAGTCTTTGACAACTTCAGTCTTTTCTCCGTT
This sequence comes from Orycteropus afer afer, assembly GCF_000298275.1. Taxonomy (NCBI): domain Eukaryota; kingdom Metazoa; phylum Chordata; class Mammalia; order Tubulidentata; family Orycteropodidae; genus Orycteropus; species Orycteropus afer. The sequence goes on from NW_006921709.1 coordinate 8,325,601, forward strand.
CATTGTGATGCTGCTTATTGGTCCAGTTATGAGGATTTTGTCTTCTTTATATTCAGGTCTAATCCATACTGAAGACTGTAGCCTTTCATCTTCATCAGTAAGTGCTCCAAGTCATCCTCACTTTTAGCAAGCAAAATTGTGTTGTCTGTCTATGGCAGGTTGTTAATGAGTCTTCCTCCAAACCTGATGCCACATTCTTCTTCATATAGGCCAGCTTCTCAGATTATTTGCTCAGCAAATAAACAGATTGAATAAGTACAGTGAAAGGGTACAAACCTGACATACTCCCTTCTTGATTTTAAACCATGCAGTAACCCCTTGTTCTGTTCAAATGACAGCCTCCTCGTCAACGTATAGGTTCCTCATGAGTACATTTAAGTGTTCTGGAATTCCATTGTTCTCAATGTTATCCACAATTTGTTATGATCCAAACAATCAAATGGCTTTGCACAGTCAATAAAACACAAGTAAACATCTTTCTGGTATTCTTTTCCTTGAGCCAAGCAAGATCCATCTGACAGCAGCTATGATATCCTTTGTTCCACATCCTCTTCTGAATCCAGCATGCACCTCTGAAAGTTCTCTGTCAATATACTGCTGCAACCTGTTTTGAATTATCTTCAATAATACCTTACTTGCATGGAACATTAATGATATTGTTCGATAATTTCCACATTCTGTGTGATCACCTTTTTTAGAATCGGTATAAATATGGATCTCTTCCAGGCAGTTGGCCAGGTAGCTCTCTTCCAAATCTCTTGGCATAACCGAGTGAGTGCCTCCAGTGGGACATCTGTTTGTTGAAACATCTCAGTGGGTATTCCATCAATTCCTGGAGCCTTGTTCATTGCCAATTCTTTCAGTGCAGCTTCAACCTCTTCCTTCAGTACCACTGGTTCTTGATCATAAGCCACCTTCTGAAATGGATGAAGATTGACCAATTCTGTTTGGTACTGCGACTCTGTGTATTCCTGCCATCGTCTTTTGATGCTTCCTGCATCATTCAATATTTTGCCCATACAATCTTTCAATATTGCAACTCAAGGCTTAAATTTTTTCCTCAGTTCTTTCAGCTTGAGAAGTGCTGAGCATGTTCTTCTCTTTTGGTTTTCTAACTCCAGGTCTTCGCACATTTCATTATAGTAAATGGCTTTGTCTG
>NW_006921709.1:8327429-8329763 GCF_000298275.1 Orycteropus afer afer
TTGCTTTGGTGGTTGGTGCTTAAATTTGAATAATAGTTGTACTTACTGGTCTTTCTTGTAGGCGTATGGATATTATCCTATCACTGATAGCATTGTACTTCAGGACAGATCTTGAAACATCCTTTGTGATGATGAATGCCACGCCATTCCTCTTCAAACTGTCATTCCCGGCATAGTGGATCATATGGTTGTCTGATTCAAAATGGCCAAAACCAGTCCATTTCAGCTCACTAATGCCTAGTATATCAATCTCTATGTGTTCCATTTCATTTTTTACAACTTCCAATTTTCCTAGATTCATACTTCATACATTTCATGTTCTGATTATTAATGGATGTTTGCATCTGTTTCTCCTCAATTTGAGTCATGCCACATCAGCAAATGGAGGTCTCGAAAGCTTTACCTTATCCATATCAGCAAGGCTGGTTCTATTCTGATGATTCAGCTCTTTCCCAGTCATATTTTGAGAGCCTTCTCACTTAAGTGACTCATCCTCCTGCAATGTATTGGACAATGTTTCAGGGCTATTCATAAAGTTGTACAGTAATGTGTCAGACAGTGTTTCTCTGCTATTCATAATGTTTTCCCTGGCCAATTCTTTAGAAGTAGATGGCCTCTTCCTTCTTCCTAGTCTGTGTCAGTCTGCAAGCCACACTGAAACCTGTGCACCATGTGCAACTCCGCAGGGTTTGAAACACTGGTGGCACAGCCTTAAGCCTCACAGCAACATGCTACCACAGTAGGACAAACTGACAGAGAAGTTTGTCTCCCTTAGCTGTTCGAACCTCTCCACCCTCCCCTTACATGGATCCTGCCTCTTTCTTGCCACTTGGGGGTGAGATCTGGGTCTCTCCCCTTACCTGAATCCCTGCCATTGCTCTTCATTCTGTCCTGCTCTCCCTGGCTTTTTCTTTAATAAATCATTGCAAAATTCTATCATGTGATCTCCAGCATTATTTCTATCGTTTCTATCACCAAGGCCCTATTTTTCAACTGCTGGTGATTTCTCTTTGTTCCCAACTTTTGGATCCAATCACCAGTGATAATTAACATATCTTGATTGCATGTTCAGTCCATTTCAGACTGCAGAAGTTGGTGAAAATCTTCAATTTCCTCATCTTCAGCTTTGGTGGTTGGTGTGTAAATTTGAATAATATTAGTATTACCTGGTCTTCCTTGTAGGTGTACGAATTATTATCCTACCACTGACAGCATTGTACTTCAGGATAGATCTTGAAACATTCTTTGTGATGATGAATGCCATACCATTCTTCTATTTGTCATTCCTGGCATAGTAGATCATGTGATTGTCTGATTCAAAATGGCCAACACCAATTCATATCAGCTCACTAAGTGTATGATATCAATTTCTATGTGTTCCATTTCATTTCTGACAACTCCCAATTTTCTTAGATGGATACTTTGTACATTCCATGTTCCAATTATAAATGGATGTTTGTAGCTCTTTCTTCTCATCTTGAGACATGCCACATCAGCAAATGAATTTACAATAGTTACCAAAAAAGTAAAATACTCACTAGGGACATAAAATACCTGTACAAAGAAAACTACAAAACACTGCTTCAAGAAACCATAAAAGATCTACATAAATGGAGGAACATGCCATGCTCATGGTTAGGAAGCTAGAACATTGTGAAAATATCAATACTACCCAAAGCAATCTATGCATTCAATGCAATCCCAATCCAGATCCAATCAACATTCTTTAAGGATATGGAAAACCAATCATTAATTTTACGTGGAAAGGAAAAAGACCTAAAATAAGCAAAGCACTATTGAAGAAGAACAAAGCAGGAGGTTTCACACTCCCAGATCTTAAAACCTACTATCATCCACAGTAGTCAAAACAGCCTGATATTGGTACAACAACAGACACATAGACCAGTGAAATAGAATGGACCCAGAAATAGATTCATCAAGCTATAGTCAGTTGATTTTTGACAAAAGTTGAAATCCATTATATGAGGAAGAGATGGTCTCTTTAACAAATTGTGCTGGCAAAACTGGATATCTATTTGTGTAAACATGAAACAAGATCCATACCTCACACGATACACAGAAACTAACTCCAGATGGATCAAATATTTATGTGAAACCTAAAACTATAAAGTTCCTCAAGGAAAGACTAGAGAGAAATTTAGGGGCCCTAATTTATGGCATGGGAGCTCTGGTAGCATAGTGGCTAAAGCACTTGACTGCTAACCAGAAGGCTAGCGGTTCAAACCCACCAGCCACTCCTCGGAAGGAAGGTTGGGCAATCCTACTTCCGTAGTGATACTGCCTCGGAAACCCAAGGAGGGGTCGCTATGAGTC
>NW_006921709.1:8329863-8331942 GCF_000298275.1 Orycteropus afer afer
AGCCACTCCTCGGAAGGAAGGTTGGGCAATCCTACTTCCGTAGTGATACTGCCTCGGAAACCCAAGGAGGGGTCGCTATGAGTCGGTGCTGACTCGATGGCACATAACAACAACAACAACAATTTATGGCATAAATAGATTGTCAAGCATAACCCAAAATGTATAAACAGCAGAAGATAAACTAGATGAATGGATCTTCTAAAGATTAAATTTTTATGTGCTTCAAAAGACTTCTCCAAAAGAGTAAAAGGAGAATATACAGATTGGGAAAAAATATTTGGCAATGACGTATCTGACAAAGAACTTATCTCTAAAATTTATAGAAAACTGCAACACCTCAATAACCAAAGACAAACAATCCAATTCAAAAATGGGCAGAAGACATGAATAGACATTTCATGAAAGAAGATACTTAGGCAGCCAACAAACACATGAAGAAATGTTTGCAATCATTAGCCATTGTGTTGTTTTTGTTAGGTGATGTCAAGTTGGCTCTGGCTCATACCAACCCTATGTATAAAGGAATGAAACAGTGCCTGGTCCTGTGCCAGCCTCACAGTCCTTGATATACATGGGCCCATTTTGCCACCACTGTGTCAATATCTCTCACTGAGGTTCTTCCCCTCTTTCGTTGACCCTTCACTTTACCAAACATGATATCTTTTTCCAGGAAATGGTTCCTTCATTAGCCATTGGAGAGATGCAAATCAACACAATGAGTTACTATCTTGCCCTAGCATTAATAGCAAAGTCCAACAAGACAGAAAATAACAAACACTGGAGAGTATGTGGAGAGATTGGGACTCTCATACACTGCTGGTGGGATTGTAAAATGATAGAATCACTGTGGAAAGCAGTATGGTGATTCCTTCAAAAGTGGGAATTAGAAATACCACTTGATCCAGCCATTCCATTACTAGGTATATATCCTAAGGAAGTAAGAGCCAGGACAAGAACAGATATATCCACACCCATGCTCATCTCAGCACTATTTACAATAGCAAGTAGATGGAAACAACCTAGGTTCCCATCAATAGAAGAATGGATAACCAAACTATGGTACATGCACATAATGGAATACTATGCAACACCAAAGAATACTGTAGAATCTATAAAACACTGTATAATGTGGATGAACTTGGGGACATTATGCTGAGTGAAATAAAGTCAATCATAGAAGGACAAATATTCTATGAGTTCATTTTTGTAAAAAGTCAAGGAAAGGTTTATATATGGAAGAAAACTTTCTTTGTTGGTTACCAGGGGTGGGAGAGGAGAGGAGGGAACACTGCTAGATATGTAGAGAGAAGTATTGATTTGGGTGAGGGGAAGAGCAATGTACCAAATATGAGTGATCAACACAGCAGCATTGAGGAAGAGGAAGACAGAGAGAGGTAGGTACATCAGTGGTACAGACAACAAAGATGAACCCTTTTGCATGTACAGTACTGCATGCTCAGGGATGGCAAACATTGATCTACGAGTGGACAGATGAGTAGACAGGCTGAATGATCAGGTATGTCTAGGCAGGGGGTAGTGTGTGCCCATGACCATGTATAGGCTTGGCAGAAAATGTTTCTATATGTCTGTTTGTATGTACTATAAGAATGTCCAGGTGTCTAGTGGGGCTGACAAGGGGCAAGATTGTGGTGGCTTCTTGGCCACAGCCAGCCACCCAGAGGGAGCAAGTAGTTGGACCTGTGGGCTCAGGACCATAGTCACAGGGGACATCAAGCTCAATTAGCATAACATACTACACAAACACATTGTTCTACATCCTACTTTGGTGAGTAGTAACCGGGATTTTTAAAGCCTGTAAGCAGCCATCTAGATGCAATGATAGGTCTCTCCTTCTCCAAGGCAAAGAAGAATGAAGAAAACCAAAGACACATGGAAACAATTAGTCCAAGGGACTGGAAGACCATATGATCTTCAGCCTATGTGACCATGAGACCAGAAGAAATAGATGGTGCCTAGCTACCACTGCCAACAACTCAGAAGGGGATTGGTGGAGGAGATCCTACTTAGACTAGGAGAACAATGTGCAACAAAACTCAAAATCATTAAAAAAAAAAAAAA
>NW_006921709.1:8332967-8337487 GCF_000298275.1 Orycteropus afer afer
GAAGTAGGATTGCCCAACCTTCCTTCCGAGGAGTGGCTGGTGGGTTTGAACCGCCAGCCTTCTGGTGAGCAGTCAAGTGCCTTAGGCACTATACACTTTGCTGGTTTTTGTGTTTCTCTAGAGAACCCAATCTAACACAGCTGGGGACCTGCAGAGCAGCACAATATCTAAGTGAAAAGGGGCAGGAGGCAAGGCTAGGCCACAAGCCCCCTAGAGCCAGGAAAGGGAGGGAGCAGCCAGAGACCACAAAGTGGCAGGTTCCAGGTAGGAATCAGGTAAGGGGAGGGTGCAGAGGTTTCCAATAGCTAAGGGAGACAAACTTGTCTGTCAGTTTGTCATCTTGTGGGGCTTGTACATTGCTGTGAGGCTTGAGGCTCTGCCACTGGTGTTTCAGATGCCAGCAGAGTTGCACATACTGCACAAGTTTCAATGCAGTTTACAGACTGAGACAGACTAGGAAGAAGGAGACCATCCACTTCTCAAAAACTGGCCAGGGAAAACCTTATGAATACCAGAGAAACACAGTCTGATACATTACAGGGCAACTTTATGAATAGCTCGGAAACACTGTCTGACACAGTGCAGGAAGATGAGCCCCTTGGGTTGGAAGGCACTCAAAATAGGATTGTGAAAGAGCTGCCACATCAGAATAGAATCAACCATAATGATATGGACAAAGTAACTCTTTCAGCACCTCCATGTGCTGACATGGCATGACTCAAATTGAGGAGAAACAGCTGCAAACATCCATTAATAATTGGAACATGGAATGTACAAAGTACAAATCTAGGAAAATTGGAAGTTGTCAAAAATGAAATGGAACGCAAAAAGATAGATATTCTAGGCATTAGTAAGCTGAAATTGACTGGTTTGGACCATTTTGAATCAGACAACCATATGATATACTATGCTGGGAATGACAAATTGAATGACAAACTGATGGTGTGGCATGCATCATCACTAAAGATGTTTCAAGATCTGTCCTGAAGTACAATGCTGTCAGTGATAGGATAATATCCAGATGGCTACAAGGAAGACCTGTTAATAATACTATTGTTCAAATTTATGCACCAACCACAAAAGCCAAAGATTAGGAAATTGAAGATTTTTATCAGCTTCTGCAGTCTGAAATTGACCAAACATGCAACAAGATGTGCTGTTGAGTCAGTTCCAACTCACAGTGCCTCTATGTACAACAGAATGAAATACTGGCTAATTTTGTGCTATCCTCACAATTGTTGCTATATTTGAGCCCACTGTTGCAGGGCTTAAATTTTAAGACTTAAATTTAGGACTTAAATTTTAAGTCTTAAATTTTAAGATGTACATGTCAATGCCTTTCCTTCAAACCCTTCAATGGTTTCTAATCTCAGAGTAAAAGGCAGAAGACTTAATAATGATCAAAAAGGTCTTTCAAAACCTAGGCAGACACTGTCTTCATCTACTACTACTCTCCCCATCTAGGCATCCTTCTATCTCAGAGCCTTTGCACTTGCTTTTGTTCCCTTTGCCCCAGATGCACATCTCACTCCCTCAACTCCTTCAGGTCTTTGGTCAGGCCTTTGCTTTGCTCAGTTAAGCTTTTCCTGACTTCCCTACTTAAAATTCCTGTAATCTATGGGCAAAATATTGAACAATGCAGGAAGCATGGAAAGAAGGTGGAATGAACACAGAGGCACTGTACTAAAAAGAACTGGCTGCTGTTCAAACATTTCAGGAGGTAGCAAATGACCAAGAAAGAACTGATGTATTGAAGGAAGAAGTCCAAGCTGCCCTGAAGGAACTGGCAAAGAAAACAAGACTCCAGGAATTGATGGAATACCCATTGAGATGTTTCAAAAAATGGATGCAGTGCTGGAGGCCCTCACTCGTCATGTCAAGAAATTTGCCAACCATCAGGAAGAGGCCCATATTTGTACCCATTCCAAAGAAAAGTGATCCAAGGGAATGCAGAAATTACCAAACAACATCATTAATATCACATGCAAGTAAGTTTGCTGAAGATAATTCAAAAACAGTTGTAGCAGTATATTGACAGGGAACTAACAGAAATTCAAGCTGGATTCAGAAGAGGGCATGGAATGAGGGATATCATTGCTAATGTCAGATGTATCTTTGCTGAAAGCAAAGAATACCAGGAAGATGTATGCCTGTGTTTTATTGACTACTCAAAGGCATTCAATTGTGTGGACCATAATAAATTATGGATAACATTGCAATGGGAAATCCAGAACACATAATTGTGCTCATGAGAAAACTGTATGTTCTGGTTATATACAGTTACATGTAATCAGAAAATGGTTACATTTTCTGAGCACCCTATCTAGTGCTGTTCCAACAAGAACATACCACCAATAGGATGGCCTTAACAAATAGGAGTTTTATTCTCTTACAGTTTGGAGGCTTTAAGTCTGAGTTCAAAGTGCCAGGCTCTAGGGGCTGGGTGAAAGCCCCTCAACTGTGGGCTTCAGCTCTGCCTCTTGCTCCTGCCCCCCTGAAGCTAGACGCTTTCTTTACTCAGACAGCTGCTGGCTGCTGAGGCTGACAAACCCAAAGTCGACAAGTTAAAAGGCACAGTACCAATGTTATCAAACCACATGGTAGGCCATTAATGCAAGTCCATTAAAAGTCTCAAAATCAGCAGAGCATGGCAGGCTGCTGAACAACGACATGGCTACATGCAGGGTTCAATTGTCCCATAAGCTAGAGACCATTCGCAAAGCTGTTTCTTATATACGAGAAACAGACCACATAACCAAAGCAGCTACTCAGCTGCTCCAATAGATTCTACCATGGAGTTAATTACCAATCTCACCATGGGAAATAACTACATTCAGCTGCCCAGCCACTCACCCAGGCCCAGCCAAGTTAACACACAAACTTAACCACCACACTCTAAATAGACCAAGAGGCAGTCATTTGAAAAGAACAAGGAGATTCTATATGGTTTAAAATGAAGAAAGATTGTATCCTTTCATGATACTTAATTCAATCTATATTGTTAGCAAATAATCCAAGAAGCTAGACTATATGAACAACTTGGAATCAGAACTGAAGGAAGACTCAATAACAACCTGCAGTATGCAGATGACACAACCTAGCCTACTTAAAGTGAAGAGCAGTTGAAGTCCTTACTGATGGAGATCAAAGACTACAGCCTTCAGGGTGGATTACGCCCCAACAAAAAGAAAATAAAAATTCTCACAGCTGGACCAATATCATGATAAACAGAGAAAAAAACTGAAGTTGTCAGGGATTTCTTTTTACTTGGATCCACAATCGACACCTATGGAAGCAGCAGTCAAGAAATCAAATGACATATTGCATTGGGCAAATCTTCTGCAAAAGACCTCTTTAAAGTATTTAAGAGCAAAGATGTCACTTTGAAATCTAAAATGTGCCTACTCTAAGCCAGGGTATTTCCAATGGCCTGATATACGTGTGGAAGCTGGACAATGAATAAGGAAGATAGCAGAAGATTGATGCATTTGAATTGTGGTGTTGGTAAAGAAAATTGAATGTACCATGGACTGCTAGAAGAATGAACAAATCTGTCTTGGAGGAAGTATAGCTGGAATGTTCCTTAGAAGCAAGAATGGCAGGACTTCATCTCTCATACTTTGGTTATGTTGTCAGAAGGGACCAGTCAGAGAAAGATATCATGCTTGGTAAAGGGTTAGGGAAAAGGGGGAAGACCCTCAACAAGATGGATTTGCACAGTGGCTGTGATGATGGGCAAGGATTGTGAGGATGGTACAGGCCCAGGAAATGTTTCGTTCTATTGTACACAGGGTCGCTACGAGTTAAAAACAATTTGACAGAACCTAACAACATAATCACTGCACCCTTTACTGATGTATTTTTCCTTACAGCTTCTTTCACTAAATTATTAAGTACACACGTATTTGATTATTATCTCTAATTTGATTATTATCTCTTTCTTCCCACTAAAATGTGAGGTTCATAAGAACAACCATTTAGAGTTATTTTATTCACTGCTGTATTCCCAGCACCTAGAAAAGTGCCTGGCACATAGTAGGTGTCATCGTTTGATGACTAAGTGAATGAATGGCTAAAGGTTGAGCTCAAGCTAAAACTTCAGAGGCTGGAAGGAATGAGGCCAGAATGCCATGCTGGCAACTGTCAAGGAGAGATGGCTGAGATTCTTTGCTTTCTAACTCCATCTATAAGGGAAACATGCAGAAATTCCAAAGGCTGGGAAAATAACCCAAGGAAGATAACATAAAGCACTTCTTGGAAGCAGTGGAAAGCAGACCTAGATATAAGATCTAACCCTCAGTTTTGTGGAGGCATTTGCTTGTTTGTGTATTCATTTGGGGAGATTTTGTAAACTCCCAAGATAGAATCGGGTTGCCTGTAATCTTTACAGAAGCCATTTGCCAGGCCTGGATCATCCACGGGTTTGCTGGGTGGGTTTGAACATGCAATCTTTTGGGTTAATAGCCAAGTGCAGACTGTCTGCGCCACCCTGAGACCTTTAGCCCTCAGCTTTGAAGGCA
>NW_006921709.1:8353789-8355068 GCF_000298275.1 Orycteropus afer afer
ATAGTATTTTCAACCACTTTATATGCATGTGAATGCTGGACAATGAATGAATTAAGTAGACTGCAGAAGAGATGATGCCTTTGAATTGTGGTGAAGAATATTGAAAACACCATGGACTGCAAGAAGAACAAACAAATCTGTCCTGGAAGAAGTACAGCTGGAATACTCCTTGTAAGTGAAAATGGCCAGACTTCACCTCACCTACTTTGGTCATATTGTCAGAAAGGAACATTCCTTGCAGAAGGATATCATGCTTGGTAAAGTTGTGGGTCAGTGAAAAAGGGCAAGAAAAATGGATCAATGTAGTGGCTGTAACAGTGGACTCACACATAGCAAGGACTATGTCTGTAACAATGGACTCAAGGATTAGGAGGATGATGCAGGACTGAGAAGCGTTTTGTTCTGTTGTACTGGGGATCACTATGAGTCAGAGCTGACTTGACAGCACCTAACAACAACTCAGCTTAACCCCCACCTGCTCTGGGAAGTCTTTCCAGACCAGATTAGTTGCTCCTACCACAGCATTCAGGTAGGGTTGCCAGATGTAGCCAATAAAGATACAGGACACAGTTAAATTTGAATGTCAGGTGAACAAGGAATAATTTTAATAAAATATTTAAATTTGAATGTCAGATAAACAAATAGTTTTAAAAATATAAATATGTTCCATGAACTATTTGGGACATACTTATACTAAAAACTTAGTCACATTATTTATCTGACATTCACATTTAACTGTGGGCCCTGTATTTTATTTGGCAAGCCTGAGCTCTGGTGGTATAGTGGATAAGACATTTGGCTGCTAAGATGTTTACCTGTGTTTCACTGACTATGCATAGATATTTGACTATGTGGATCATAAGAAATTATGGATAACATTGTGAAGTGGATCATAAGCAATTATGGATAACATTGTGAAGAATGGGAATTCCAGAACACAGAATTGTGTTCATGTGGAACCTGTGCCAGAAGGTCAGCAGTTCAAGCCCACAAGCTGCTCTGAAGAAGGAAGATGGGACAATCTACTTCCCTGAAGGTTACAGCATTGTAAACCCAATAGAAACTGAACAAGGGTCACTATGAGTTGGAATCTACTGGGTGGGTGGCAGTGAGTTTTGTTTTGTTTTTTTGTATACCTACAAGATTATCTATGATAACTCACTGTCATGAAGTTGATTGGACTCAAAGCGACCCCTCCTTGGGTTTCCGAGGCAGTATCACTATGGAAGTAGGTTGCCCAATCTTCCTTCTGAGGAGTGGCTGGTGGGTTTGAACTGCC
>NW_006921709.1:8355683-8358309 GCF_000298275.1 Orycteropus afer afer
TTTTTTTTTCCTTCACTAGCTGACTCTACTAAGTTTCCACTCCACCCTCACTAAATTTCTTGGGAGAGAAATTTGCACTTTGATTACGTACATTTGTCAGCTTTCTCTGGAATGAGGTGAGAATGGCTGATCCTGCTCTAGGCATTGCACCTGTTAACCTCTCCTCTTGAAATATCTCTGGACACTTCCTCAGGCTGAGAACATCTGGGCTTTCTGCCACTAGCAAATGCCTACAAACCAAACCAAACCAAACCCAACCCATGGCCGACGAGTCGATTCCTACTCATAGCGACCCCCATTGGGTTTCTGAGGCAGTAAACCTTTACCAAAGTAGATTACCCAGTCTTGCTTCTGTGGAGTGGCTGGTGGGTTTGAACCACCAACCTTCTGGTTAGCAGTCAGGTGTCTTAAATGCCTACAAGGCTGATTATATACTACTTCTGCCCTTCACCCTTCAGTTCTCAGCCAGAAGTGGGGTTGTAAAGGGTCAGAGCCTGTTAGAAAGATTCACTCAGGCTAGAAAAGGACTTGAGCTTCTACCAGGGCAAGTCTGTGCACTAAGCCAACGGTGCCTGAGTAAACTGGCCTATCCAGTATCTCCTGCCTGCCCCCAAACACACACACTCCGCTCTGCTTCTCGAGTTCCCTCTCTCAAGTAGGGAAAACTGAGCAAGGAATAATGAAGACAGATTGGACCATTAGGGCCAGCGGGTCAGAAGCTAATAACCTAAAACAAAAGAGGCTGTAAGCAATTAGATACATCTAGAACCTCTAACCTCTGCGGCCTCAATTTACTTGGTTTGGAGTGGAAATAATTAGAAAAAGTATTACAGGACGACGACTTGCTGTTTCGGGTTTGTTGGGCGGTTTTCTGTTTTGTTTTGAGCACGTATGCCTGACTAGCTGGATCATCTCCTAGATACACAACAGCACGGAAGTCTGGCCAGGCTTTGCTCCCGAGACCGACGGAAGGAGGGAAACTGACTAATCTGGTACCTACTGAAACAAAAATCATAAACTCCATTGAAATAAAGAGCATTGCTTAAATCTCGTATGAGTCACTGAAATAAACTTGTCCTGTGCTGGCAGAATTCAAGCCAGAGCCTTAGTTTGGAGCTCAGAAGAGGATCTTTACAAAATTACCGACCTAGATTAGAGCCTGCAAGGAAAGTGCTCACATGTCAAGACCATCTGGTCAAGAACTGAGAGATGCCCCCCGGGAAAATCTCCTTCCTGGGCGCGGCCGAGTCCTGCAGCTGGGCCCAGAGATAAACTGCCGCGCTCTCTGCCCGGGCGCTGAGCTCTGGCTTCCACCCCCACTCGGGTTGCCTGGGTAACGAGGACGCGCTCAGAACAAGCGCAGAAGGCGGGCTCGCGGCGCGGGCTGGGGATCCTTGTCCAGCTTGTGGGCGGTGGAGGCGACCGGCTGCCAGCAGCTCGCCGGGGAGCGGTCTTTTAGCCAGGAAAGCGCAGTCCTCGTGCGGCTCTGCGCTCAGCCAGTGAGAGGCCGGGGGTGTGGTGGCGGGAGGCGGCAGTAGGTACTTAAACCCGCGCGGCCCACCAGGTCCGGCTGCTTTTGCATTCTGGTGGGTGTACCTACACCGCCGTAGCCGGGGCATTGCAGGGAAGTAGGGCGGCCACCCGGCTGCAACATGGTGACCTCTTGCTCCACCAGCCCCGCAAGCCCCGCTGCCCGGGCCAGAAGGCGGGATAACGACCAGAATCTCCGCGCCCCGGTGAAGAAGACTAGGCGCCTCCGCCTCTTAAGGAAGCAGCCGCTGCAGCCGCTGAACTCGCGCTCGCTTCCGGGAGACTCTGGCGTTTGCGACTTGTTTGAGTCTCCCAGTTCCGGCTCGGACGGCTCAGACAGTCCTGCGGCGCGGCCCTGCAGCCCCCTGCCTGGCCCCACCCAGCCAGGGCCACAGCTAGATCTGCAGACTTTTCGCGACTATGGCCAGAGCTGCTACGCCTTCCACAAGGCGCGCGAGAGTCACTTCCACCCGCAGGAGTCTCTGGCGCAGCAGCCACAAGTGAGGCGCTGGTCGAGCTCGTGCCCCCCGCCGCTCTTCCTCTCCGCGGCTCTATCCTTTTCTGCTCTGTTCTCTGCGGCGCCCACCCAGCCCGTTGTGTCCCCGCCAGCACCAGACCATTCCTGCCCCAAGTCCGACCGGGAAGGAGCCTTGGAGACCGCGCCAAAGGTCTCATTTTACAGACGGAGTAAAGTAGGGCCTAGAGGGCTTAAAAGATCCGTCCGAAATCTCCAAGCTGGTTAGTGAGGGCACGGTAGAGTGCAGAGAAGTTAACAGTTTCCAGGTTCGAGAGCCCGGACTCCTACTGACCTCGGGGAAGTTGTTTAACAGCCCCGAGCCTGTTTCTTCATCTGCAAGATGGGTCCCCACTGATTTACTGAAAGGATTAAACGAGGTCATGCGTGTACAGCGCTCAGCACAGCGCCAGACACGCATTCTGGCGTCCCAGCTCCGCCAGCGCTCTTCCGGTTGCAGCGCTGCCGAAGTCTTTCTGAGTTCCCATTGCATCTAGCTTGTCCTTCCTTCTTCCTGGGAGGTTGTCTGGGTCTGCTCTGTCCTATCGCTCCTCCTCCCGCGGCCCTAAACTCAGCTGTCGC
>NW_006921709.1:8358409-8382080 GCF_000298275.1 Orycteropus afer afer
GTGTACAGCGCTCAGCACAGCGCCAGACACGCATTCTGGCGTCCCAGCTCCGCCAGCGCTCTTCCGGTTGCAGCGCTGCCTAAGTCTTTCTGAGTTCCCATTGCATCTAGCTTTTCCTTCCTTCTTCCTGGGAGGTTGTCTGGGTCTGCTCTGTCCTATCGCTACTCTTCCCGCGGCCCTAAACTCAGCTGTCGCACCTCCCTACTTCCTTCCGGCAGGTGACCGCCGAATCCCGCTGTAAGCTGCTTAGCTGGCTGATCCCTGTGCATCGCCAGTTCGGCCTCTCTTTCGAGTCGCTGTGCTTGACGGTGAACACTCTGGACCGGTTCCTCACCACCACGCCGGTGGCTGCAGACTGCTTCCAGTTGCTTGGAGTCACATCCCTGCTCATCGCTTGCAAGCAGGTACTTCGAGGGGCGCCTGGGCACAGCCAAACCCCTGGCCACACTCTAGCGGTGCGCTAGTCCAGCGCGCATTGCTGGATTCCCAGAATCCATTCTGGCAGACGTTTGCAAGTTTATACATCCTACATCCTTAATTTCATAATTCTCCCACAAACAGTTCTTTCACATAGCTTATAAAGAAATAGCCTCAAATAGCGTTTTGTAACGCCCACTATTCTGGGCTCCAAAAAACCCTTCAGATTTTCCCAAACTTTTTTTTTTTTTTTTTTTTTTAGCACGACTGTAATTAAACTGGGCTTGGAAGTACGCCTCAGGTGAAGAAGATTAGAAGTAGAGAGGCGGAGCCAGGGCAGTCCCGCAGGAAGGGGTGGGAGAGTCACTATTCTTCTAGGGGTTTGAGGCTGGGCTGTTTCGCGTGTCCTTAAAGCTGTGCTGCAACGCTGTAAGTGCACCGTGTTGCAGGTGGAGGTGCACCCGCCGCGCGTGAAGCAGCTCCTGGCCCTGTGCTGCGGCGCCTTCTCCCGGCAACAGCTCTGTAACCTCGAATGCATCGTGCTGCACAAGCTGCACTTCAGCCTGGGTGCGCCCACCATCAACTTCTTCCTGGAGCATTACACTCACGCGCGCGTGGAGGCTGGGCAAGCGGAAGCCTCCGAAGCCCTGGAGGCACAAGCGCTGGCGCAGGGGTTGGCGGAGCTGAGCCTAGCGGACTATGCCTTCACTAGTTACGCCCCCTCCCTGCTGGCCATCTGCTGCCTGGCGCTGGCGGACCGCATGCTGCGGCTCTCGCGCCCAGTGGACCTGCTCCTGGGCGGGCACCCCGAGGCGGCGCTGCAGGACTGCCTGGAAAAGCTGCAGCTTCTGGTGACTATCAACGAGGCTTCCCTGACTCACATCCTGCCCCTCCAGATCTGCGAGAAGTGCAGCCCGTCCCCCATGTTGAAATGAAGCTTTCCCAGCCTGGGTGCTGGACCGCGCCCATTACTTTGGAAGAGTGCACTATTGGTCCACAGAGAAGGCTCAGGGCTCCTTCTGTTTGGTTGGCAGGCTATCTTACAGGTTGTAAATAGTGTAGGGATAGCAGCGTCTCGTTTATTTATTTTGCTGAGAGCACGTGAGAGAGGCAAAGCTCTCCCCCAAATAAACAGGCTGTCCTACGTTGTTTGTGTGAATATTGCTATTGAGCGCGTCTGTACGCCGGGAAGGGACGGGTGAAGTCAAACTAGGAAGAGGGTGGTCAGTAACATTAGAAGTTCCTACACAGGGTCCGCTTTGTAGTTGGCATCTCTGCCAGAACGCCCCGGGTCAGTTGAGGTCCTTGATAAGGTGGTTCCAGTGACGAGGCCTGGGTTCCGTGGCCTTTGCGTTAGAAGGCTGAGAATTGCACCTTCCAGAGGTCAGAAGGTTGCCGGCTAGTGCCCGTTGCCGTTGACGGCGTCCAGATGGGCCAGGTCACTGGTTTAGCTGATAAGCAACTTGGAAGCGTCAGGAAGGGAGCACCATAGGTGCGCTACCGGAGGAGGAAGCAAGAGAGATCCAGTACAGAGAATTCTGCATGCATATAACAGCTGTTGGAAATGAAGGGTTTTGTAGGTAGTTATGACCGTTTCACATTGAGCTCCCTCACCCTGAAATCACATGGTTCAAAGGTTTATACTTGCCTTACACCTACATGTGAACCCCATAACACTGATAATGGTTGTTGAGTGTTTACCATATGCCAGCTACTGTCAGGCTATGTGCAGTATTATCTTGGTCTTCCCAACGATTCTATGAAGATTATCCCATTTTTCAGAAGAGGACATTAGAGCTAACAGCTGAGGAAGCAGGATTTGAAGGCAGGCAATGAGTCCATAGCAGTGCTTTTAACCATTCCGTTAGACTTCCCGGACTTAGATTTCTAGACACTGTCATTAATAATTTACTTCTTAATTGAACTTATGCCTGTGGCTTCCAGCCAAATAAAAAGACCGGCATAAGTACTGAATATTTACCTCAGGTATAGATACACTACTTGGAGCAGTCAATCAAGGGAGAACTGAGAGCAGTGTTTGCACAGAGAGATGGGTGGCAGTGGGGAGACAGGCTAGGGAGGGAAGGACACTGGGACGAGAACCATGGGGAGGAAGTTGGAAGAGGGCTGTTACATTGTGGGAAATTGCAATCAATGTCTTGAGACAAAATATGTATGAACTGTTGTATGGAAAATGAATTTGCTCTATAAACTTTCACCCAAATCACAATAAAAATAAAAATAATGATCTCTTCCAGAGGTAGAGTTCTGACAAGTTAACCACCCTCAAAACTCAGCTCACTGCAATTGAGTGGGATAAGACTTACAGCAACCCCTCCTTGGGTTTCTGAGGTGGTATCTCTACAGAAGTAGATTACCCAGTCTTCCTTCTGAGGAGTGGCTGGTGGGTTTGAACCGCCGGTCTTTGGCTAGCAGTCAAATGCCCTAAGCACTATGCTACCAGAGCTCCTTACTTCTGGTAAATTTCTTAACCTGAGCCTTACAACTGATATCAGGGAAATGCCCTAAGCACTATGCTACCAGAGCTCCTTACTTCTGGTAAATTTCTTAACCTGAGCCTTACAACTGATATCAGGGCAAGCAGGCTCTGAAGCCTATGCTGTGTGGCCGTAAGCAAGTCACATCTCTATGCCTAAATATCATCTGTAAAATGGGAATAACAGTATCACCTACCTCACAGGCTTGGTTATAGAACAAAGAAATGTTTTCCAATCACCCAGTACTGTTCCTGGCACATAGCAAGACTTCAAGAAATATGGAAAGAAATCTAATAATAATATAAATATTATAATATAAAAATATTTTTTAAAAAACTTTTGAGGGGGGAAAAGTGATGTCCCATTGAATTTAGGATAAATTGAAATGTGCAACAACTACAAACAAATAAAAAGCAAACAAATTCAAAGCAAATTGAGAGACCCTTCGATTTCTCTGCACATGCATCCTCCAAATGCTCGCCAGAGCCTGGGGTGCCTTACTCAGGGCCCCTCAGAATCCTCTTCTCTCCAGAAGTACGATGCTAACTTCTCCAGGAATTTTAAATTCTGCTCAGGGAGAGGGCAGTGGGGATCACCAAGCTGGCTGGAGGAAAGCTGTTCTATGATTACTCTCTATTGATTGGAGAAGAAAGATCCTATATATCATATTGCTGTTCCAAGCCCCAAAATATCTAGAGTGCTCAGCCTGGCTGGAGGGTGGGGTGGGGGGAGACTGGCCCTTCTGCAAAAGAGTGACTCGGGGAGAAATTTTCTTCACCAGTGTTTACTCCATCATTCAGCCAAGATGGATAGGAGTGATTTGGTTCCAGAATCATCCACACTAGAGAGTCTTATAATCATGCTGATTATCTGCTGTTCCAGTTCATGCTGTCACAAATAATCTATTGTTTATGAGTATGTATATGCATATGTACAATGCCCATGTTTTTCTGCCCCATGTAGGGACTCATTAATGAGTATTTGAGAAATGAGCCTCTTCCGGAAAACACATAATGATCACCACATGTAGAAATCCCCCAAAACTCAGCCAAGAGCTGCCCTGCTCATTCACAGACTGGGAAGTGGGTAAGGATGGGGGTAAGGGGTGAAAGGGGTAGTGGCTGAACTACTCACCAGCTAGAGGGTGGAAATGCACAGTGTTCATTTATCCACACCAAGCACCAATCACCTTACATAAATATCTTCAGCAACTCTATTGAAGTCAATATTACTGTTTTTCCTGATGAACTGGGGCTCAGCGATCTGGTCATGGCTGAAACCAGGTTCCCACTCTCAGCGAGTCTGATCCTAAAGCCAGAGCATCACCATCAGCAATACCACACCAACTCTAGCTGGCCAACCTCATCCCATCATTTCCTGTACTTGTAAAATTGGTCCGAGGGTCCCTAAGTCTATTCCAGCTCTACCATTGGGTCACCCCCATTGCTGTTAGGCTTATCTAGTCTCTTAACCCAGATAATGAATGCAGATAAAAAGGGATGGTGGCAATTCAAGAAAGGATCTTCACTAGTAGCAAACAAGAAAGCTAGTTGCAAACAAGGGAGCTCTGGTGGCGTAGTGCCTAAGGCATTTGACTACTAACCAGAAGGCTGTGGTTCAAACCCACCACCCATCCTCGGAAGGAAGTTTGGGCAATCTACTTCCGTAGAGATACCACCTCAGAAACCCAAGGAGGAGTTGCTTCGAGTTGGATCCGACTCCAAGGCAGTGAGAAAGA
This sequence comes from Orycteropus afer afer, assembly GCF_000298275.1. Lineage (NCBI taxonomy): Eukaryota > Metazoa > Chordata > Mammalia > Tubulidentata > Orycteropodidae > Orycteropus > Orycteropus afer. The sequence goes on from NW_006921709.1 coordinate 8,363,063, forward strand.
AAGAAGAGGTGCAAACAAGGTGCCCAATAGGAGAGAGGATACAAAGATTCTAAATACAGATGATTGTTCAACTAGAAATGAGAGTAGGAGAGGGATCCCGAGAGAGGGCTCCCTTCTCCAAGAATCTGAAGATGCCACTTCCTGGAAGAGGCTTTGAGCTCGGAAAGGGCAGCAGAGACTACAGCAGAGCAAGCGAGGCGAGCTGTGCAGAGAGCGGGTTAGCGCTAGGAACATTAGGATGCACAGCTGAGGCCACCAGGAGAGAGACTTGGAGACCAGGGTTTTAGATTTGGGACTGCACACTTAGAATTGTCAGAAATTGGAGGAGGGTTCGTGGATGTCTTTTTTTTTTTTTTCCCCCTTTCTTGTTGATTCCCTTTTAAAGACTGTTCAGGCGCTGCTGCTCGGGAAACTGCGGGGACGGCACCGCTGGGGCAGGACATCAACAGAAGGACAAGCGCGATTAAGAGGGCGCCTGCGACGTAAAGGAGGGAGTGCTCTCCAGGTTTGGGGGAAGGGCTTCTGTAATCCGGGCCTGCTCTGGGGAGTCCCTGCCAGAACCCTACGAACGAAAAACAAAAACAAAAACAAAACTCCAAAAAACAACCAACCAACCAAACACTGCCATCAAGTAGATTCAGACTCACAGCGACCCCTACTGGGTTTCCAGGGAGGTAAATCTTCACGGAAGTAGATTGCCCAGTCTTCCTTCCGCGGAGTGGCTGGTGGGTTTGAACCACCAACCTTCTGGTTAGCAGTCAAATGCCTTAGGCACTGCGCCACCAGAGCTCCTTCCAGAACCCTACACCCCCACCCAATTCTGCAGAGAAGAGGGAGCAAACGCCGGAATCTAACTTTGGCGAAGTGTCATTCGATGGTTTAGTGCTTAGCAACTGAGGTGGGAAGAGGATGTAAAAATCATGAACTTTTCCATATCGGCTGCGGACGAGGGAGAAGGCGGTACCCAGTACTGGGGACGGGTGGGACTTGTCCGCCCCTCCTTCCCAGCCTTCCCGCTGGCGCGGTTGGGAGGCGGCGGCGCCAACTCTCGCCGAAAGGGCGCTCGCGGGCTGGGACCCCGCGCTCGCGGCTCCCGGGGGAAGCTGAGTTGCCAGGTTGGGTTTAACGCCTACGTCCGGATGCAGATTGTCCCGGGCTGAAGGCGCCATGGCTGGCGCTCCGGCGCGAGCCACCCCTCCCGCGCTCCTCCCTGCGCTCCTGCCGCAGCTCGGTTCCTCCCGGGCCACACGCTTTCCCCGACCTCTGAGCCTGCATCCTCAGCCCGGCCCGGGGCTCCCTGGCCGAAGGTCGCCGGGAGGCAGGATGCAGGCGTGCGGCGGCGGTGCGGCGGGACGCCGGGCCTTCGACAGCATCTGCCCCAACCGAATGCTCGAGCTGCCCGGCCGGCCCCTGGGCAAGCCCGGGAAGTTGGAGAGGAAGGTGGGGCCGGCACCGGGCCGGGCGGGGTCTGCGAGCCAGGCCGCTGGCTGACCCATGCTCACTGTCTCTGTGTCCTACTAGTTCGCTCCTCCGCGGAAGTTCTTCCCTCCGGGTAGCAGCGGCAGCCCGGTATCCGTGTACGAAGATCCCACGCATGCGGAGCCTGCTGAGCTCCCAGGTGAGGCCCGTGGTCCTTGCGTGTCTCCTGGGGTTCCCTGCGCTGGGTGGGTGCGGTGCGTGCACCTGGGAGGAGCTTCTCTCCTTCCGGCTCTGACGCCCTGGCGGGGCCCAGTGGCGAACACTCGCCGAGTTACTCAGGGTTCTCCGGGCGCGTGTCTCCCGGTCTCCCCGCGCAGCCCTCACCACCATAGACCTGCAGGACCTCGCAGACTGCTCCTCGCTACTCGGGTCCGAGGCTCCGCCTAGTGGTAACCTCGCCGCCTTGCAGGTACCTCTCCTTCCTTCCTGGCGCTAGCCGCCTTACGCAGCTCAAGCCCGGATTCTGCAGCGGTGGGTTGGTTTACGCTCGGCTGCCGAGGGGAGCGCAGGCATACTCGGCTGGCAAGGGAGGCGTCAAGAGAGAACCTGATCCTTCGAGATCCGAAATTCCTCCTCCATCCTAGTATGTTACACCGGCCGTTTTCCCAGAGCTCTTCAGACCAACTCAGGACGGAGGTTCCCCTGGAAGGCTTCTCTGCGTAGTTGTAGTTAGAGAAGTGCCAGATTTTTGTCTAATTGGGAAGGTAGGATTCCTCTTCCTAGCCATCCCCTGGAGCTGAGACGAGGAGATTGCAGGTGGGAGCAAGGTTGGGCGCTGGGCATCTGACGCCTGTCCTATCTTTTTCCCCAGCTCCTTCCTCCCGGCTATCCACTAACCATTTTCACTCCGTGAGCATCGAAGGAGAGTGGAGGCCGATGGTTAACTTCTTGCTCCAGACTGGAAAGGAGGAAGATAGTTTGCATTTGGGGAAGAGGAAAGCGGGAGAAAGACTCTGGAAAAACCGGACAGAAAACGCTCTTCCCCTGCAGAGACAACTCCTCAGCACCTGGGCACTTTGAAGGGGGAAAAAAAAAAAGTATAAAGCTCCCGCTTCTCCCTCTTCCAAAGGCTCAGTGTCACTTATCCTCACTCATGGAGCAATTTTTTCTTTTTTTGCAAAACTTAACTTCTTACTTTCATTCCTCTTCTACTGCTTGGCAGGGCTCGTGATGATCCCAGGCAGAGCATGGACCCACTCAGCACAGGTACCTGGGTGGGCCAAAAGCCTGGCTCATCTGTGGGATATGGAGTACCCAGAAGGACAGGAGGTCTTAGCAACCCACAGGAAGAGTGTCAGCTCCACCTTCCTGGCAGCAGGTGCTGGGCCAGGAGGTCCTAGGGCCAGGCCCAGCACAGAACTCTCCAGAAGCTGTGACCACCTCCTTCAGCTGGGTTGGTGATAGAGCAAAGCTTCCAAGTCTTTCCAGGGTCCAGGGCCTCTTAGAACCTCGAGGTAGACCCCATAGAGAGTCAGGATAGGTGTCTGCTGAGAGCAGAGATTGTAAGAGCAGGAGGTGGGAGTGGGTATTGCCCTACAGAAGCCATTTTACTGTTCTTTTTAGGTCTGGAGGTTCAAATAAGGAAAGATGATGCCTGCACATGTTTCACCTGACCCCAGGGCCTAGTTCACTCCCTCACTCCAACATGTTTATTTTGCAAGTAGCAAAAACCAAGCAGACTCTTGTGAATGTTGACTTAAAATTTATATTTCACATCATGCTCTCTGTGCTAATCACTTTTGCTGTGTAGTTAAGGAAGTGTCAGATTTTTATCTAGTTGGGAAAGCAGAATTCAAAGTTTCAAGGATAGAGCTCACAGCAGATGGAACAAAAGGCCCAGGATTTTTCCTGGGGAAGCCAGAACTGGTGGACAGGGACAGAAGCCCTTAGGGGAATATCATATGGAGAAACCCCTGCTTGTCTGCTGAAGAAGGAGCCATGGTTAGGGCGTTTGGCTGCTAAACAAAAGGTTGGTGGTTCTAACACACCAGCCACTCTGCACAATAAAGATGAGGCAGTGCAGTCTTCTCCCTGCTTCTGTAAAGATTTACAGCCTCAGAAACCCAACAGGGGTTGTGGCAATGAGTTTGGTTTTTGGTTTTGCCTGCTGAAGAAGGTGGATGGAGGGAGGAAGTGCTCCAGAAGTGTTTGAGGTCCAGGATGTGTACAGGGGTGGGGGGGGGGGGGTGGGGGTATAGTATAGGAGGAAACATTTTCTGGGGGCCAGTTTCTGAGTGGGCCTGCCTCCTCTTAGACTTTTCCCAGATCCCTTCTGAGGTAGATCTTCAGCCCGTGGAGGATGAGTCCCATTTCTGACCTCTTCAGCCGGGGTCAAACATGTGCTTCATGAATTGCCCGGCACCCACAGCCCTTGCTTTCTAAACCATTTGCCCCAATAGCCTCAGTTCTCAATGGGTGCCAGGGGCCTCCATGCTTCAATCTCTCATCCCCATGGAAAACTGATATACTTGAGTCCGAATAAGTTCCTGTGCTCAGAAATATTTGAATAGCACAGAAGGGGTGCTAGAAAAGGAGTATAATTAATGCAAAGAAATGAATGGGTAATAGTGGGATGTCACTGAAATCAGTAGGATAGATATTTTTGATGGAAGCACTGGGTGCATCCCTCACACTTTGTCCTTTGGGGGATTCTTCCTCTTCCCAGTGTTGTCTTCAGTGGAAGCCTGGCTTTCTTCAATGTGAGTTAAACACTAGAAACAATGAGATATTAAGAGGACTGGAACAGGCACTAGTCTTCTTGCACAGGAGCTGTGATTCCACCATTTCCTAGCTGGGTTACTTGGACAGCTCAACTTCTCTTAAGTTTCAGATTCTTCGTCCAAGGAAAAGGAATTACTTCCTAGCCCTGCCAACTTCGCAGGACTGATGGGAGGATTAACGAGAGATTCTACGTAAAAGGGTTTATCAACTGTAAATATCCACAAATTAAGGGAATAAAAAGTTTCCTGGGCTGCCAACCGCTTAACGTTTCCTTCCTATTTGCATGCACCCCAGATGCATTGCAGGAAGGAACCCAGGGGAAAGTGTCCAGTTCAAGATGCTGGAGACTCATCAGACTGTAGAGAAAAATCAGCTCTGCCTTTTTGAGAACCTGAAAAGAGCAGAAGGGGCCATCCTTGTTGCATGCTAAACCGAACCACTTTCCAAAGCATCCCTGATCTCTCAAATGAGAGCTTTCCTTTCTGAGCGCACCTCAGCGGGAAGCATGTTACTAATTTAGGGGACCCCACATTCTGTCCGGGCTTGGGAGGAAAGACAGGTGTTTTTGTATTCGCTCTTGTTCTAAGAGCGCAGTCACCTCAGCCTGTTAGCGGTGAGTCTGGGTTAAAGTTCCGTCGGCTTGTCAGGAGCGCTCTGGGCGGCACAGAGGTTGCTGGTTGGCTTGTGACCAGCCAATGAGATGGGGCACAGAAAGACGAACTTGGGACACCGAGCCTCGCACAGTCTCGGCGCCCTTCGGGAGCCGGGAACTGGAGCTTAACGGACCTGGTCCGGGCTCCGTGAATGCCCTTGCCACCATGGCAGTGGAAGCCTGCTGGGTTCCCTGTCAGAGAGGGAACTTTGATTTGGAAGTATGAGACTCAGCTGCGGACGCGAGTGCGTGCAGACGTGCCGCTCATCCCAGGAGGACATCTGTCCGGCTAGCATGTGTTCGGCACCTGCCAAACTCGACATTAACTGGTTTACACCTCTGGTTTATTTCAGAACCATTCACTGGAACCAGAACCGGATTTTGTCGATCTGCAGGATTTCAGAGACACGGTGGACGATCTAATTGCAGGCAAGTGCAGTCTTGCAGTTAAACAACAGCTGGGGTACCACACCTCCTAAAACAGATCTTGTGGCCCTGGAGCAGTACACCAGAATCTGTCAACGACTTGCTGGCAACAACTCAAACGGTCAGGCTCTTTCATAGTTAGGGACAACTGCTCCCTTCTCCACCCCCCTTCCTAAAGGAGATGAAGTGCCTGATCTGTAGCGTTCTTGGTAGGAGAGGGAGCGCAAGCTGTGAAGCGGTAGAGGAGCGGTGGAATGACGAGAGTGTGTACAGAGCGAAAGCCCGGTGTAACTCTTTCAGTCCCATGCAAATTTGCCCTCGCCACCGTGAGGAGTCAGTTCAGTTCAGATCAACAGACAACTGAGTGCCTGCTGTGTGTGTTCAGGATATCAGGGAGGGCCTGGGGACAGTAGATTCTTGGAGTGAGGTGTACTCCATTCGATAAAGAAACATCTCCCCGTAAACCCTACACCTGGCTTGGCATTTCACCCCTGACGCAGGGCACAGGTGTGAGGCTGTAAACCCAGCTCAGGTTATTCCCCCAGACTCGTCCTCTTTAATGTCACCCCCCTTGGCCGGCGGAGACTTCCCTTTCTCGCCCTGTGATGTGTCGCCGTTCGGAGCCAGCCTCTCTCCGCAGACAGACCTGCGGACTCTGCACTCGCCGCCGCTGCGCCCTCCAGACGTGACCCAACCCGAGCAGTACTGGAAGGAGGTGGCGAACCAGAATCAGAGGGCGTTGGGGGACGCGCTCGTGGAAAATAACCAAGTAGGCAGCCAGGAATCCTTGGGCGGGTGCAAAGGGATGAGCGGTATCGGGTATCACCCTGGCCGCCCGAGGGTGGATGCGACTTTGTGGACGTCAGAACCAGTGGTCCCCATAGCTGTTGTTACTCCCATGACTCAACCTCAGTTTCCATTGCACTAAAAGGGAAAACGTAATCCTATCCCACCGGATTTTTCATAGGGCTGCCGATATTTTTTTTCTATGTGCCTGTCATTGTGCTTATCAATTTCTTTTCTCATTTAATATTCACTCTCATTTAATATGCACAACCAACTATAGAGGTGGGTACTCTTATCAGCCCCATTTTACAGCTAAGGAAAAGAGGCACCAGAAGATTGAACTTCATATCCAAAGCGACAGAGTGGATTAGAAACTAGATCTACCTATTGCCCAACAGGATTAATTAATATACGCTTTGTTGAAATGATTTGTTAAAAAAAAAAAAAAAAGGTCAAGCGAAGAAGATTGATTATTCACACCTGTGTAAATGCTCTTGGGTCCCTAGTTCCTGACGAGGCGTTAGGGTCTGAGTTTATTTCACGCAGAATGTGCAGACAAGACCGAGCACCGTGGCCTACAGGAGAATATGTGGGTCTCCTTTCCCTGCAGCTGCACGTGACGCTGACCCAGAAGCAGGAGGAGATTGCCTCGCTTAAAGAGCGGAACGTGCAATTGAAGGAACTAGCCAGCCGGACCCGGCACTTGGCCTCAGTACTGGATGTAAGTGGGGCGCGGGCATGCGGACGTGGCAACTATTTCAATGCACCCTGTACTGCACTGCCAGTTTTGGGAACCAGACCGGCGGGGGTAGAGAGCGGCTAGGGAGAAGCGCGGTGAATGAGAGTTCGCTGAGCCTCCACCAGGGGCGCTTCAACCGCGCGGAATTCGCGCCGTACGCTGTGTGCTTGAGTGGCCTTTGCGCATCTGCATGCCACTAGGTCCCGCCGTTGCACCCCTCAAAGCTCCCCTTCCCCGTCTTTCTCAGAAACTGATGATTACTCAGTCCCGGGAATGCCGGGCGGCAGCAGAGCCTTTCATGCTCAAGGCGACGGCCAAAAGGAGTCTAGAGGAGCTGTTCAGCGTTGCTGGCCAGGATTGCGCCGAAGTGGACGCCATCCTGAGAGAAATTTCCGAGCGCTGTGATGAAGCCCTGCAGAACCACGACCCTAAGCGGCCCCGGCTGCAGCCAGAGCCCGCGAACACGGACGGCAGGCCCGGGAATTTGCACGGGGCCTTTCGGGGGCTGCGTACTGACTGCAGCCAGCGCGCGCTGAACCTGAGCCACAGCGAGCTGGAGGAGGGCGGCTCTTTCAGTACTCCCATCCGCAGTCACAGCACCATCCGTACGCTCGCCTTCCCCCAGGGCAAAGCTTTCACCATTCGGACAGCCAATGGGGGTTACAAATTCCGCTGGGTACCCAGTTGAACGGGACGCAGTTCCTCGAAAAACTGCTCTTTATATTCCAACGGAAGCGCCTGGGGGCTGAGCAGACCTGACTACCCCAGAGTTCCCTCTGCAGGGCAAATGCCTCCCTGGAACTTGATTGTTGTTTTCAGCGACAAAACGCGAAAACGCCTTGATGGTATTGTACTTAACACTGCACATTATTTAAAGTTCACCGAGTCGACGGCAGTGAGTTTGGTTTTTGGTTTGGAGTATAAACTATTGTCTAGTCCTTCCTCTTTTCACTGAGAAACATACACAGAGTAAAATTTTAAATTATTTATTTTTAGCAGCTTTGATCCGTGCATTTTTAGAGCTGGAAGAGACTGAAAAACACCTTTAAGTTACTTTTTTTAAAAAGTTTTATTGTGGTGAAAATATACACAAGACATTCGCCAACATATCAGCTTCCCCATTTATAGCTCAGGGACTTGGATGACATTTTTCATGTTGTGCCACCATTATTGCTATCCTTTTCCAAAATATCACACCACATCAGCATAAACTCAATGCCCCGCAAACACACACACACATATGTGTGTGTGTGTGTGTATTTTTTCAGTCTATCTAGGGATTTCCCCTCCCCTCCTCTCCCATCCCTGGTAACCAACAAAGAAAGTTTCCTTCCATGTATAGACCTTTCCTTGACTTTTTACAATAGTGGACTAATACAATGTTTGTCCATCTGTGATTGACTTTTCACTCAGCATAATGCCTTTCAAGTTCATCCAATTTATGAATTATTTTGCAGATTCTACATTATTCTTTAGGGTTGCATAGTATTCCATTGCATACCACAGTTTGTTTATCTATTCTTTGGTTGATGGGCACTTAGGTTGTTTCCACCTCTTTGCTATTGTAGATAGGGCTGCAATGAATATGGGTGTGCATATATCTGTTTGTGTCCTGGATCAAATGGTTTTTCCATTTCCAACTTTTTAAGGAGCCACCATACTGATTTCCACAGTACCATTTTACAGTCCCACCAACAGTGTATGAGAGTCCCAATCTATCCACATCCTCGCCAGCATTTGTTATTTTCTGTCTTATTGAATTTTGCTATTAATACTGAAGTAAGATGGTATCTCATGGTTGTTTTCATTTGCACCTCTCTGATGGCTAATGATCATGAACATTTCTTCATGTGTTTGTTGGCTGCCTGAATATCTTCTTTGGTGAAATGTCTCTTCATATTTTCTGCCCATTTTAAAATTGGATTGTTTTTCTTTTTGATGTTGAGATATTGGAGTTTTCTATAAATTTTAGAGGTAAGTGCTGTGCCCAATACGTCATTGCTGAATATTTTTTCCCATTCTGTAGGTTCTCTTTTTACTCTTTTGGAAAAGTCTATTGATGCACCTAAGAATTTAATTTTTAGAAGGTCCCAATCATCTAGTTTATTTTCTGCTGTTTACACATCTTGGGTTATGCTTGATAGTCTATTTATGCCATAAATTAGCACCCCTAAGTTTGCCACTACTTTTTCTTTGATGAACTTTATAGTTTTAGGTTTCACAGTTAAGTCTTCAATCCATCTAGAGTATGGTGTGAGGTATGGATCTTGTTTCATTTTTCTGCAAATGTATATCCAGTTTTGCCAGCACCATTTGTTAAAGAGACTGTCTCTTCCCCATTGAATGGATTTCAGCCTTTTGTCAAATATCAGCTGACCATAGGTTGATAGATCTATTTGTGGGTTCTCAATTCTGCCCCACTGGTCTATATGTCTATTGTTGTATCAATACCACGCTGTTTTGACAACTGTGGCTGTTCAGTTGGTTTTGAGATCTGGGAGTGTGAGACCTCCTACTTTGTTCTTCTTCAGTAGAGCTTTACTTATCTGAGGTCCCTTTCTTTTCCATACAAAATTAGTGATTGGTTTTTCCTTGTCTTTGAAGAATGTTGATGAAATTGGGATTGGGATTGCATTGAATGTATAGCTTGCTTTAGATAGTATTGACATTTTCACAATGTTCCATCTTCCTATCCATAAGCATGGTATGTTCTGCCATTTATGTAGCTCTCTTATAGTTTCTTCAAGTAGTGTTTTGTAGGTTTCTTTGTATAGATCTTGTGTTCCTGGTAAGATTTATTCCCAAGTAATTTATACTTTTGGTAGCTATTGTAAATGGTATTGATTTCCTTATTTCCTCTTCAGAGACTTCTTTGCTAGTACAGAGGAATGTTGTTGTTGTTATTATTGTTGTTATGTGCCGTTGAGTCATCTCCAACTCATAGTGACCTCATGCACAGCAGAATGAAACACTGTCCAATCCTGCACCAGCTGCATGATCCTTGCTATATTTGAGCCTATCATTGCAGCCACTGTGTCAATCAATCTCATTGAGGGCTTTCTGCTCTTTTGTCGACCCTCCACCTTACCAAGCATGACATCCTTCTCCAGGGAATGGTTCCTTCTTACAACATGACCAAAGTAGGTGAAATGAAGTCTGGCCATTCTCACTTACAATATGCATTTCTGCTGCACTTCTTCCCAGACAGATTTGTTAGTTCTTTTAGTAGCCCCTGGTACTTTTAGCATTCTTCGCCAGCACCACAACTCAAAAGCATCAACTCTTGTACAGTCTTTGTTATTCATTATCCAGCTCTCACATGCATATGAGGCAATTGAAAATCCCATGGCTTGTGTCAGGCACACCTTAGTCCTCAAGGAGACATTTTTGCTCCTCAGCACTTGAAGGAGGTCTTTTGCAACAGATTTGCCCAATGCAATATGTCATCTGATATCTTGACTGCTGCTTCCATTGGTGTTGATTGTAGAACAAAGTAATATGAAGTCTTTGACAACTTAAATCTCTCCACTTATCCTGATGCTGTGTATAGGTCCAGTTGTGAGGAATTTTGTTTTCTTTATACTGAGGTGTAATCCATACTGCAGACTTTAGTCTTCAGTCTTCATCAGTAAGTGCTTCAAGTTATCCTCACTTTCAGCAAGCAAAGTTATGTCAAAAGCGTATCACAGATTGTTAATGATTCTTCCTCCAATCCTGATGCCATGTTCTTCTTCATGTAGTCAAGCTTCTTGGATTATTTGCTCAGCATACAGATTGAATAAGTATGGTGAAAGGATACAAACAACCCTGACACGCTCCCTTCTTGATTTTAAACCATGCAGTGAAATACAAATGATTTTTGTATGTAGATCTTGTAGCCTGCCACTCTGCTAAATCTTTCAATAAGTTCCAGTAGTTTTCTTGCCAAGTCTCTTGGGTTTTCAATATATAGGATATTGTCATCTCCAAATAGGGATAGTTTTACTTTTTCCTTACCAATTTGGATGCCTTTGATTTCCCTTTCTTGCCTTATCGCCCTGGCTAGGATTTCCAATATGATGTTGAATAGAAGTGGAGATAGAGGGCATCCTTGTCTTGTTCTTGTTCGAAAGGGGAATGGTTTTAGTCTCTCTCTACTGAGTATAATGTTGGCTGTTGGTTTTGCATGTATGTTCTTTATTATATTGAGAAATTTCCTTTCTCTTCCTATTTTTCTGTGAGTTTTTGTCAGGAATGGATTTTGGATTTTATCAAATGCCTTTTCTGCATCGATGGATATGATCATGCAATTCTTTTGCTTTATTTTACTTATGTGATAGAGTACATTGATTGTTTTTCTGATAGTGAACCATCCTTGATAGCTGGTATTAATCCCACTTGGTCATGATCTGTTATTTTTTTGGTGGAGTTTTTTGTTGGAGTCTATTGACTAGGATTTTGTTGAAGATTTTTGCATCTATATTCAAGAGGGATATTGGTTTGTAGTTTTCCTTTCTAGTGGTGTCTTTGCCTGGTTTTGGTATTAAGGTTAAGCTTGCTTCATAAAATGAATTTGGGGGGATTCCATCCTTTTCTCTCTTCTGGAATAGTTTAAGTAGGATTGGTGTCAGCTCTTCTCTGAATGATTGGTAGAATTCTCCAGCAGAACTGTCTGGGCTAGGACTTTTTTTGTTGGTAAGTTTTTAATTGCCTGTTCAATTTATTCATTCTTTATGGGTCTTTTCAAGTTTTCTACCTCAGTCTTTGTTAGTTTAGGTAAGTAGTGTGTTTCTAGAAATCTGTCCATTTCTTCTAGGTTTTCAAATTTGTTGGAGTACAGTTCTTCCTAGGATCCTGATATTATTTTTTTTTTTATTTCTATTGGTTCTGTTGTGATATCACCCCTGTCATTTCTTATTCATGTTATTTGCATCTTCTTTTCCTTTGTTAAGTTTGTCAGTGATTTGATGATTTTATTAGTCTTTTCAAAGAACCACCTGCTAGTCTTGTTGATTTTTTCTATTGCCTTTCTATTTTCTGTTTCATTTCTTTCTGCTCAAATCTTTATTTTTTCTTTTCTTCTGGTGACTGTAGGCTTTTTTTTTTTTTTGCTGTTCTTTTTCTAATTGTTGGAGATGTTGGATAAGGTGTTGATTTTGGCTCTTTCCTCTTTTTTGATGTGTGCATGCATTACTATAAATTGGCCTCTGATCATTGCCTTTGCTGTGCCTGAAAGATTTTGGTTTGTTGTGTTTTCATTCTCATTTGATTCAAGAAATTTTTTAACTTCATTTTACATTTTTTCTATTACCCAGTTGTTTTTGAGGAGGGCGTTAGTCAGTTTCCATGTGTTTGCTCTTTTTACATTGGTCTTCCTATTGTTGATTTCTAATTTTACAGCATTGTGATCTGAGAAGATGCTCTGCAGTATCTTAATGTTTTAAAATTTATTGAGGCTTGCTTTGTGGCCTAACATATGATCAATCCTGGAGAATGTTCCATATGTGCTGAAAAAGAATGTATATTTTGTTGTTGGTGGTGAAGTGCTCTGCAGATATCTATAAGGTCAAGTTGGTTGATTGTATAGTTTGTCTGCATCTTTGTTGAGTTTCTTTCCAGTTGTTTTATCTTTTATTGAAGTGGTGTATTAAAGTCTCCTACTATGACTTGATTTCTGCTGAGAAATGAGAGCTTGGTCTTACTGATTGACTTTGTAGTTAAGTTTTCATTTTTCCCATGTGGCTTTCAGAATTCTTTTTTTTATCTTTGGTTTTGGTGTTTGATGATGATATGTCTTGGTGATTTTCTTTTGGGGTCTATCCTGTTTGGAGTTTGTTGAACTTCTTGAATGGATATAGTCTCATTTTTCATCATATTAGGGAAATTCTCTTACAATAAATATTTGACAGTTTCTTCTGTGGTTTTAGCTGTCTCTTCCTATTTGTCTTTTCAATTCTATTGAAGTCTGCTTTATGTATTTTGGGGCTCTTTTATTGGGTGTGTAGATATTTATTATGTTATGTCCTATTGTTCAATTGATCCTTTAATCATTATATAATATCCTTCCTTGTCTCTTATGGTCATTTTTGTCTTAACGTCTATTTTATAAGAAATTAATATTGCTACGGGAGCTCTGGTAGCATAGTGGCTAAGACACTTGCCTGCTAACCAGACGGCTGGCGGTTCAAACCCACCAGCCACTCCTCGGAAGGAAGGTTGGGCAATCCTACTTCCGTAGTGATACTGCCTCGGAAACCCAAGGAGGGGTCGCTATGAGTCGGGGCCGACTCGACGGCAAACAACAACAACAACAACAACAACTCTTTTTTGGTTGCCATTTGCTTGGTATATCTTTTCCCAACCTTTGATTTTTAGTCTATTTTTGTTTTTGTGTCTAAGGTGAGTCTCTTGTAGACAACATATTAATGGGTCATGTTTTCTTATCCAGTCTGCAACTCTCTATCTCTTGAGTGGTGCATTTAATCCATTGATATTCAGTGTAATTATTGACAAGTATGAATTTATTGATGTCATTTTGTTTTATATATATATATATATATATATATGTGTGTGTGTGTGTGTGTGTGTGTGTTATTTAGTTTTTTTGTGTGTGGCACTGCTTGTTTCTTTGTTCCATGTCATTTTCTCTGCTGAGCTCATTTTGTTTATGAGTCTTGTTATCATCTTCTTCATTGCTGTTGTTTCAGTATTTGCGTTTCAGTATTTGCTTAGTATTTGTGCTTGTTCTCTTTTTTTAATTTTGATGCATATGTTTATTATTTTTCTTTGAAGTTAACCTGTAATTTATAATTTTCTCCCCAAGTTTAAATCAGTCTGTTTTATCTCACAGTTGTTTTGATTTCCTCACCATTTAGAAGTTCTGTAAGTACACTATTTGTTCCTTCTTTTTGGTAGTTGTCCTCATTTACCAATTGATGTTTCTGGCTCCCTGTTTACAGTCTTGTAAGCTTATTTTACTTCAGATACTTCTCTTACTTGGTTAGTTTCTGGGTTATGTCATAATGTGTGTTAATCATTGGTTGCTGTTTGCTGTTATTGGTTCTCTCTCCAAAGGATTCCCTTTAGCATCTTTTATAAAGTTGGTCTGGTTTTAATAAATTCCCTTAATTTTTGCTTATCCGGAAATCTCCTAATTTCACCCTCATATTTGGTAGACAGTTTTGCTGGGTATATAATTCTTGGTTGGAAAATTTTTCTTTCAGGGTTTCATATATATCATCCCATTGCCTTCTCACCTGCATGGTTTCTGCCAATAAATCAGAGCTAAGTTGTTGTATTGGTTGGCCTTTGTAGGTAACTTTTCATTTTTACCATGCTGCTTTCAAGATTCTTTCTTTATCTTTGGTTTTGGTGAGTTTGATGATGATATGTCTTGGTGATTTTCTTTTGGGTCTATCCTGTTTGGGGTTTGTTGAGCTCCTTGAATGGATATATTCTCATTTTCATCATATTATGGAATTCTCTTCCAACAAATCTTTGACAATTTTTTCTGTGGTTTTATCTGTCTCTTCCTGCTCTGGAATCCCAGTTACACATAGGTTATTCCTCTTGATGGTATCCCAAGTGAATCTTAGGCTTTCTTCATTATGTTTTGGTCTTTTGTCTGATTTATCCCTTAACAAAGTAGTATTGAGTTATTTGTCTTCAATCTCAATAATTCTGTCTTCCATTGATTTGATTCTTCTCATTTGCACCTTCAATGTGTTATCTATTTCTGAAATCTTAGTATTAATTTTCTGGGTTTCTGTTTTTTATTTTTGTATCATTTATAATTTTTTGTTCATTTTGTCAATTTGTTCTTGTATTGTTTTCCTAAATTGTTCTAGAGTTTTGTCTGTTTCCTTAATGTTGTCAGTGTTTTTCCTTGATTTTCTCAGTGGTTTCCTTGATCTGTCTATCAGTCTATTGAAGGCACCCAAATATAATTGTTTTGAATTCCTTATCAGGGAGTTCCAATGCTGCTTCTTCCTCAGGGATGTTTTCTGGGTTTGTACCCTGATCCCTTGTTTCTACTACTTTATCTAGGTTTTTTTTTTTTTTTTGTGTGTGTGTGTGTGTGGACCACGATGGTCTGTTGTCTATGAGACATTGTGATGTTATTGTATTTATATTTAATTTGTGGTTATATGTTGGTGTGAGTCATGCAATATATTTTTTTTCCTTTATTTTTGTTTTGATATTGCTGTGTGAGCAGGGTACTGTACTCCTCTATTAGTTAGTTCTTAACACTTAAGTACTCACTACCTGTCTCATACCTGGTGGATATGATAGAGAAGGAGACTGTGTGCACAGATCTCTGTTAGCTGTTTGTAAAGATCAATTGAGAGTGAGTTGAGCTGGTATTGGCTGCTATCTATCATTGGTCAGTTGGTCCAAAAGCAAGTGGTGGCCCTCACTCAGTGGGTGGGGCTGCAGGCGGTGCAGGTATGGTTTGGTTGCTATCGCCCACTCAGACAAGAAATAAAGAAATAAATAAAAAGAAAACACCACAAACAACAACAACAACAAAAATCAAACAAACAGAACCAATATCAGAAAGAGAGAAAGAAATGCAATGTTGTTGTTGTTATTTGCTGTCGAGTCGGCCCCGACTCATAGCGACCCCTCCTTGGGTTTCCGAGGTGGTATCACTATGGAAGTAGGATTGCCCAACTTTCCTTCTGAGGAGTGGCTGGAGAAATGCAATAAATAAGAAGAAAAAATTAAAAAATATATTTAAAAAAAATGAGGGGGGGAACTCTGGTAGCATAGTGCCTAAGGCATTTGACTGCTAATAGGATAATAGAAAGAAAATGAGGAAAAAGGGCTAAAATCCACATTATCTGGGGAGGGAGGAATGAGAGAAAAGTGCAAGTGTAAAAAAATAGGGAAAACTTCAAAAGGAAAAACAAGGGATGGGAAGATCCAAAGAAAGAAAAAAGAAAGGAACTGGGAAAAGGAAAACAAACAAACAAATAAAACAAGAACCAGTGATGGGAAAGAACAAAAATTGGAAGAAAGGATGAAGATAAAAACAATAATTTAAAAACAAACAAAAACTAAACTATAGGGGCCAGGGCATGGCACCCAGGCTCTTCCAGGGCACAGACTGGGGTGGAACCCTTGCAAGTCAAGAAGGTAAGTGGAGTCAGGGGAGATGGCCACATCCTTGTTCACCAGGAGAGCATGGGTCACAAGAGTAGCAAGAGGAATATCACACCTCTCCAGTCATCAGTCTCCAGTGCAGTTGCCTGTGCTATCCTTGGCCAGTGGAGCCCACTCCTAGGTCACAGTCCACACTCAAAACAGCTGTACCAGCTGCTTGCAAACATCCAAAATGGCTGTGCCCTCAGGGCAGCCACTAGCAGTCTACAGATCCACTTGTCCCCTTCCTTGCTGTTATTTCTTCTGGTTGTCAGGCACCAATGCAATCCTTGCCCATGCAGCCTTGGTAAGCAAAGCCAATTCTTAGGTTGCTGTTGGAAAATATTCAAAACTGTTTTGCCCTCAGGACAGCTGGCAGTCTGCAGCTCCATTTATCTCCTTACTCACTGTTTCATTCAGGTTCTTGTACTAGTTGATATTTAATCCACTTCTTTATCCTTGCCTT
Organism: Orycteropus afer afer; assembly: GCF_000298275.1. Lineage (NCBI taxonomy): Eukaryota > Metazoa > Chordata > Mammalia > Tubulidentata > Orycteropodidae > Orycteropus > Orycteropus afer. Next base: position 8,379,455 of record NW_006921709.1, read on the forward strand.
CAAAGTTCAGGGTTTTAGGATCCGTCTTCTGTATTGATTTCAATCAGTTTCTCATTGCTTTGTTGCAGAGGGTCTGCATAGCTTTTCTGCCTATTTCACCACCTTGCTGGAACCCCTGTTTAGTTACTTTTATAACTATATAATGCCCTAGTTTTATGAGAAGACAAAGGTTAAATAGCTTTTGCTTAATTACTTTACCAAATGCTTAAGTACTTTTCTATAACAGGAGTCGTTATTGGAGTCTTCTACTTGTTCTCCCTGGTTGTTTCTGTTTTCTGGGCCCAGAAGCCAGGCTTCAATACATCATTCAACTTCCCCCAGTGCTGGAGGGACATCTAATCATGTTACTACTGAAAACTCTTTTTTTCCCAGTTGTCAGAGGCAATGAAGTAGAGACACATGTAGGTTTGCAGAGGCAAATGAGCTATCAAAAAATAGGTGCTGAAAGTATTTGTTTCAAACGATGATACAATTCTGTAACATTTATGGTAAATGGTAACTTTTACATTATGGTGAAAAACAAAACAAAATTAAAAAAACCTCACTACCCTCTAGTCCATTGAGACTCATAGTGACCCTCATAGTGACCCCTCGTTGGGTTTCCAAGGCAGTATCTCTATGGAAATAGATTGCGCAATATTCCTTATGAGGTAAATGGTAACATTTAAATTATAGCAAATGTTAATAGCAATTATATATACAGTTTTATTTGTGTAAACTGAGTAACCACTAGAAGAGCAAACTGTTAATAAGAAATGTATGTCATCTTAAGAAAATGGCATAGACCATACGAGGGACTGTTCACATCTTTTTGTCAGAAACTGAGTATGAAATGTTACAACTTTATCAGTTTAAATTCCATAGATAAAACTGGGGTGCATGTTCATGTTTTATATTTCTTGGCTTGATCTTCTAAGAAAATTTACATGTTATATAGGGCCTTTATTTTGCTTTTTCTTATATTCTCTTTTTTTAAGGGCATCTATATTCTTTTGAAGTTATGTGAGCGGTATATGTGAAGCAGTGCTTTGTCCCTGACCCTCACAGTCTTCAACTTGAGGGCTTCTTCTTGCATTTGAGGGCTCATATTGGGCAAGTTTCCAACTCTGTTATACCACATTTCTGGTTCTGCTATCTGAGTGGAGATATCATATAACAGGTGAGCTAGGTAGGGTTGCTGAACCGGCTTCTCTAGTTTGTCACATGTACTGTTATCTGTATTTAAATAGCCATTTAGAAAGCAAAAAGGAAGAAGACAAAATAGACCACATTTCCTCATATTTCATCTAACAAGTGAACTCTTAAAAAAATACAGTGGATGGTCCAGATTTTTCCCCCCCCTCATTGGCTCAAATACAAAGTTCCTGCAGTTCAGGATCAAAAGAAGAAAAACAACAACCTTTCTTGAAAAACAACTGGTTTCTCAAAATTAGTTCTTTTCTGCTCCAGTCCTGAATTGTTGTTGTTAGGTGCTGCCAGTCAGTTCTGACTCATGGTGACCCTATGTGCTATAGAATGAAATATTCCATGGTCTTGTACCATCCTCACAATTGTTGCATTTTTGAGCCCATTGTTGCAGTCACTGTGTCAATCCATCTTGTTGAGAGTCTTCCCTTTTTCTTCTGACCCTTTACTTTACATGATATCCTTCTCTAGAGACTGGTCCCTTTTGACAGCATGACCAAAGCATGAGAGACAAATTCTAGTCACTTTTGCTTCTAAGAAGTATTCCAACTGTACTTCCTCCAAGACAGATTTGTTTGTTCTTCAAGAGGTCTATGGTACATTCAATATCTTTGCCAACACCGTAATTCAAATGCATGAATTCTTCTTCAGTCTTGCTTATTTATTGTCCAGCTCTCACATGCACATGAGGCTATTTTTGTATTTTGGGCATGTTTTCAGGAGGGACCAGGTCCTGGAGAAGGACATTATGCTTGATAAAATAGAGGGTCAGTGAACAAGAGAAAGACCCTCAGTGAGATGGACGGACACAGAGCTGTAATAATGAGCTCAAACCTAGCAATGATTTGGGGGATGGAACAGGACCTGGCAGTGCTGTGTTCTGTTGTACACAGTGTTATTATGAGTCAAAATCAACTTGATGGCACCTAACATACTTTAATTTGCTGATTCTTTCTTCTCTCTGATCAAATCTGTTGGCAAGTCCTTCTATTGTGTTTCTTATTTCACTTACTGTCCTTTTTCGGTTGTAGTATCTCTTTTCTTAGATCTTCATTTTGTTTTTGCATTATTTTCCTTATTTCTTTTAGCTCTTTGTCTATGTTTTCCTTTAGTTCTTTAATTATGTTCAATGTTGTATTATATTCTTTCATTTGTTTTCATTATTTGATATTCCTAGATGTGCTTTCACTTTGTTTCTCATGTTTATTTGGATAGACCATTATTTCTCTGTTATTTGTGTGTCTTTGGTTTTTTTGTTTTTGGGGCATTGGAATTTTTTAAGGTGTTACCTTTTCCAGATTTCCCCAGTATTTTGTGTTTTACCCATAGTGCTTTTTTTTTTTTTTTTAATTTTATTTTGATTTGGGTGAAGATTTACAGAGTAAATTCACTTTTCATACAGCAGTTCACATATACTTTGTCTCATGTCATTGACCAAAAT
>NW_006921709.1:8382714-8388164 GCF_000298275.1 Orycteropus afer afer
CTCTGGGTAGCTGGCTGTGACCAAGCAATGACCATAACCTTGCCCCTTGTCAGCTCTACTATATACCTGGGAATTCTGATCACTCACATAAACTTATAGGACCATTGTCTGCCAACCCTATATATGATCTTGGATACACTCCCCATTTAGACATACCCATAGTGCTTTTTGCAAAAAACTCTTAGGTATGCAGAGCCTTTGGTCTTTCCTTACCATTTCTGCTCCCTCTGTGATACCTTCTTCTCCTTCCTTGGTTTAATTAGTATTCAAAAGTTCCAGATCTCGGTTTTAAACACTCAATCTCTCCCAAACACTTCAGAGAACACACTGTGGTTAATGTGTCCACCAGGAGGCACTACCACTCAGGCAAGATATTGTGTACTAATCAATCTTTCCACCAGGATGTGCAGCTCTTTCTCTCTGGTTATTACTCCCTTCCCTTCTCTGTTTCTGCAACCATGTTTTTAGTCAGAAAATCCACACTCAGCAAGCCCCCCTCAGGGCTAGATTTTCCCCTCTGCTTTTGTGCAAATTTTCATTCCTTGCTCTGTTGGCGTTGCTTGTATCTGAGTTATCTTTCAGGAGAAGCACAGGCTGACTTTACTCCATTTTAGAAGTGGGGTTGGGGGTGGTGGGCTAGCACTCCCTAGAAGGACCTCTGAGAGCCCTGTCTTGTTGGTTTCAGAGCCTCAGTGGCCCGGTAGTGGTTGGGGGAGCAGTCTTCACGTAGGTGACCCACCTCCTGACTCCAATGTAGGGAACCTTCAGTAGGAGTTCATATAAATCCAGCAGCCAACACTTACCAGTTGAGGGTGGGGTTGTCACACTCCAGATGGACCCTCAGGGAGATCTGCCTTGTTCTATGGGAACCTGTCCTATAGTATGTTGTCTGTAGGTAGGTTTAGTGTCCATTCAAGGTACCTGCTTGCTATTACACAGCAGCCTCTGTCGGCAATCCTCAGTGCCAACTGGAAGGGGGAATAGGCAGACTCAAACTGGTTTTAGAGGCCTGAGCTATGGGGTGCACAGGGAGGCAGGAAGATTGCTGACTATGGGAGCAAACTCCACTGCATGGGGAGGGGTTCTTTCTATAGCAGTTTGCAATAGCTTCACAATGAATTAAAAGGTGGAGGAGGGGTGTCACACCTGGACAGATCCCCATGGAGGTCGTCATGTTTCTCTCAGAGTCCCGTGATAGATTGTTGGCTGTGAATGCAGTATCTACTCAAGGCTCCTGCTATCAGCACACAGCAGGCTCAGTCAGCAGTCCTTGATGCCAACCAGAAGTGGGGGCACACTAACCCTAATTGACCCCCAGGGAGTTTATCTTGTTGGTTTCACAGGGCAGAGCTATGGGGTGCTCAGGGAGGCAAGTTGAGTGCTGACTATAAGAGTAGACTCCAGTGCAGAACCTTCTGTAGCAATTTACAGTAGGCTTACAGGTGACAGTGACTGGGTGGGGGAGGAGTTGACACACTCCTAACTGAACCGCAAGTTTGCCTTGTTGCTATTAGACACCCCTCCCCCCCCCGGGTAGGGTAGCCTCCACTAAAAGTGCTTGTTTCCTAGAACATGGCATCTTTGGTCAGCAGTCTTTAGCGCTGACAAAAAGGGGGAGCAGAAAGCCTCAAACTTACACTATGGAAGGTCTGTCCTATTGGTTTCAGATGCCTGAGGTATGGGGTGCACTGGGAGGTCTGTAGAGTTTTGAATATGAGGGAAGACTCCACTGTGTGAGCCCTCTGTAGCAATTTGCAGTAGGCTTGCAGTTAACAGTGTCAGGGTCTGCCTTTTTGATTTTAGATTTTAGAGCAGAAGTTTGGGTTTAGGCAGGGGCTGTGGTGGTTAGGGAGTGTGGTGGTTAAGTTTGTGTGTCAACTTGGCTGGGCCTGGTTCAGTGGCTAGGCAGCTGGATGTAGTTATTCCTCATGGTCAGACTGGTAATTAACTCCATGGTAGAATGTATTGGAGCAGCTGAGTAGCTGCTTTAGGGATGTGGTCTGCTTCCCGTATATAAGAAGCAGTTTTGGGAATGGTCTCTAGCTTATAGCACGCTTGAACCCTGTATGTAGCCGTGTCGTTGTTCAGCAGCCTGCCATGCTCTACTGACCTTGGGACTTTCAATGGACTTGAATGAATGGCCTGACATGTGGTTTGGTAACATTGGGACTGTGCCGTTTTACTTGTCAATCTTGGGTTTGTTTGTCTCAGCAGCCAGCAGCTGTCTGAGTAAAGAAAAGCCTCTAGCTCCAGTGGGCTGGGAGCAGGAGACAGAGCTGAACCCCAAGGTTGAGGGGCTTTCACCCAGCCCCTAGAGCCTGGCACTTTGAACTTGGACTTAAAGCCTCCAAATTGTAAGAATAAACTCTTGTTTGTTCAGCCATGTCATTTGCAGTATATTCCTGTCAGAGTGGCACTAGGTAACCAGAATAGGGAGGCTGACTTTTTTTTTTTTCCCTTGGGCCACTTATCTAGCTTACAGCAGCCAGAAGCACTTGTGGCTGGAAGAGAAGCAGGGATGGTGGGAGAAGTGATTTTCCTGCCGTATACAATTAATTGTTGATTTGTTGATGCCTGCTTGTCTGCAGTTTGCCGCTGCTTTCCTCTGCTCCCTAATTCAGAGTCACTCAAAGCTGACAACTGTTTTTTTTTTTTTTTTTTTGGTATATGTGGGGAAAGGTAGGAACATTGGCCTGTATATGTTGCCATTTTCCCAGAATTCTTACGTTATTCTTAGGCCAGTATCACTCTGCCATGGTTTCTGTAGCTTTGTAGTAAGTTTTGAAGTGGGAAATGTTATGGATTTAGTTGTGTCCCCCTAAAATAGGTGTCAACTTGTCTAGCACATGATTCTTAGTACTATGTAATTATCTTCCATTTTGTGATCTGATGTAATTATCCCATGTGTTGTAAGTCCTAAACCATATGATGTTAATCTACCACTCTTCTGTCAGTTTGTCATACTGTGGTCAGTTTATCAATACCATCAGGGTCACCCAAGGTGGACGGGTTTCATTAGAGCATCCAGACTAAGACAGGCAAGGAAAAAGAATCTGGTGATCTATTTCTGAAAAGGCTGGCCATTAAAAACCTTACAAATAGCAACAAAATATTGTCTGATATAGCCAGAGATGAGCCCCTCAGATTGTAAGGCACTCATAATATGACTGGGAAAGAGCTGCCTCCTCAAAGTAGAGTCAACTTTAATGACATGGATGGAGTAAAGCTTTTAGGACCTCCATTTGCTGATGGGGCACAACTCAAAATGGGAAGAAACAGCTGCAAACATCCATTAGCAGTCACAACTTGGAAGGAATGAAGTATGAATCTAGGATAATAGAAAGTTGTCAAAAATGAAATGGAACACATAAAGATTGATATCCTAGGCATTCATGAGCTGAAATGGACAGGTGTGGAACATTTCAAATTGGACAATCATATGGTCTACTATGCCAGCAATGACAAAGAGGAATGTCATCACATTGATTGTTAAAAAGAGTATCTCAAGATCTATCCTGAAGTAATGCTGTCAGTGATAGGCAAATATCTATATGCCTAAAAGGAAGACTGGTTAATACTACTATTATTTAAATTTACATACAACCACTAACACCAAAGAGAAAGGTATGGTTTTTTTTACCAACTTCTGCAGTCTGAAACTGATCAAACATGCAGTCAGGATGCGTTGATAATTACTGGTGATTGAAATGTGAAAGTTGGAAACAAAGAAGAAGGATTGTTGTTGTTATATGCCGTCAAATCAGACCCAACTCATAGCAACCCCTCCTTGGGTTTCCAAGGCAGTATCACTATGGAAGTAGATTGCCCCACCTTCCTTCTGAGGAGTGGCTAGTAGGTTTGAACCACCAGCCTTCTGGTTAGCAGTCAAGTGCCTTAGGCACTACGCTATCAGAGCTCCCATATTAGGCTACTGAAAATATCATGGCTTAGGTTAGGTGTACCTTAGTCCTCTAAGTGATATCTTTGCTTTTTAAAACTTTAAAAAAGGTTTTGGCAGCAATTTGCCCAATGCAATACACTGTTTGATTTCTTGATTGCTGCTTCCATGGGTGTTGATTGTAGATCCAAGTAAAATGAAATCCTTGACCACGTCAATATTTTTTCCATTTACCATGATTTTGCTTATAGTTTTCAGTATATATTGTTCTCTTCCCCAGATAACTAACCTTACATTTGGGTAGTGATCAGATCAGAGACCTTCCCTGACAATGTCAAGTAACATATCACATCCATACCACACTTGCCCTGTTCTCCTTTGGGAAGTATCTACTACCTCCTGTTTATCCTATCTGCCCTCACTAGACTGTAAGCTCTCCCTTGAGGGCAAGGACCTCAAAAATATTTGTTCAATGAAAGTGTAAACAACAACAACAACATGTACGAAAATACTTGGCAACTTTTCTACAAAAATTTGATTTTAATTTAAAATTGCTAATTTACATGTGTAAGTATTTAGGCCATCATTCATCTCTCAGTTTGTCATATTGTGGTGCTCCTGTGATGCTGAAAGCTATGCCACCAGTATTTCAAATAACAGCAGGGTAACCCAGGGTGGACAGGTCTCAGTGGAGCTTCCAGACTAAGAAAGACTAGGAAGAATGGCCTGGAAATCTACTTCTGAAAATCAGCCAATGAAAACCCTGCAGATCACAACAGGCCTACCCCATTGTACATGGGGTTGGCCATGGGGCCAACTCGAAAGTAATTAACATTACTTTTCATATATGGCCTTGGTGATAGAAACAATGCCAGAGATCACATGATAGAATTTTGCAAACCCAGTGACTTATTCAATTGGAAATAACTTTTTTCAGCAACATAAACAGTGACTATACACATGGACCTCATTGGTTGAAGTACACAGGAATCAAATTGACTACATCTGTGAAAAGAAATGATGGAGAAACTCAATATCATCAGTTAGGACAAGGCCAGACCACCAATTGTTCAGATGCAAGTTCAAGTTGAAACTGAAGAAAATTAAAACTAGTCCATAAAAGCCAAAGTACAACCTTGAGTATATCCCACCTGAATTTAGAGACCATCCCAGGAAAAGACTTGAAGCATTGAATAGTAATGACTGAAGATCAAATGAGTTGTGGGATGCATCACGGATATCATACATGAAGAATGCAAAAGGTCATTAAAAAGACAGAAAGGAAGAAAAGACAAAAATGGATATCAGAAGAGATTCTGAAACTTGAGTTTCAGAACATAGAGTGGTTAATGTGAATGGAAGAAATGATGAAGCAAAAGATCTGAACAGAAGATTTCAAAGGGCAGCTTGAGAAGACATAGTTGTTGTTATTGTTGTTTGCCATCAAGTCGGTCCTGACTCATAGCGACCCCTCCTTGGGTTTCCAAGGCAGTATCACTATGGAAGTAGATTGCTCAACCTTCCTTCTGAGGAGTGGCTGGTGGGTTTGAAC
>NW_006921709.1:8389374-8397259 GCF_000298275.1 Orycteropus afer afer
AAAAAAAAAAAAAAAAGAAGGAATATACAAACACTGTACAAAAATAAATGGCAGCTGTTCAACCATTTCAAGAAGTAGCATAAGATTAAGGACCAATGGTATTGATGGAAGAATTTTAAGATGGACTGAAGGCACTGGTGAAAAACAATGATCTAGGAACTGATAAAATATCAATGGAGATGTTTCAACAAATGGATGTAATACTGGAAGCACTCACTCATCTATGCCAAGAAATTTGGAAACTTGGCTAAGTGACTAGAATAGACTGATATTTGTGCCCATTCCAAAGAAAGGTGATACAACAGAATGTGGAAATTATCAAACAGTGTCATTAATATCACACATAAGTAAATTTTGCTAAATATAATTAAAGAACAGTTGCAGCAGTACATCAACAAGGAACAGCCAGAAATTCAAGCCAGATTCAGAAGAGGACATGAACAAGGGATATCATTGTGGATGTAATGTTGATCTTGTCTAAGATCAGAGAATACCAGAAAGATGTTGTTATTGACTATGTAAAGGCATTGGACTGTGTATATCATAACCAATTATGGATAACATTTTGAAGAATGGGTATTCCATAAGACTTAATTGTGCTCATGAGGAATCTGTACTTAGACCAAGAGGGGGTTATTCCAACAGAACAAGCGGATACTGCATGGCTTAAAATCAGTAAGGGTTTGCATCAGGGTTGTATCTGTTCACCATACTTATTCAATCTGTATGCTGAGCAAATAATCTGAGAATTGTCTATATGAAGAACATGGTATCAGCATTGGAGGAAGATTCATTAACAACCTGCTGTATGAAGATGACACACACCTTCATCTTGATGGTGAAGGTGACTTAAAGCACTTACTGATGAAGATCAAAGACTATAGTTTTTAGTGTGGATTACCCCTCAACATTAAGAAAACAAAAATCCTTACAACTGGACCAATAACAACATCATGATAAATGGAGAAAAGATTGAAGTTGTCAGAGATTTTATTTTGCTTGGATCCACAATCAACACATATGGAAGCAGCAATCAAGAAATCAGACATCATATTGCACTGGGTAAATCTGCTGTGAAAGACCTCTTTAAAGTATTAAAGAGCAGATGTCACTTTGAATATTTAGGTGTGCCTAACCTAAGCCATGGAGCTCTGGTAGCATAGTGCCTAAGGCACTTGACTGCTAACCAGAAGCCTGGCGGTTCAAACCCACCAGCCACTCCTCGGAAGGAAGATGGGGCAATCTATTTCCATAGTGATACTGCCTCAGAAACCCAAGGAGGGGTCGCTATGAGTCAAGGCCCACTCGACAGCACATAACAACAACACAACAACCTAAGCCATGGTATTGTCAGTCGCCTCATATAGATGTGAAACCTGGGCAATGAATAAGGAAAATCAAAGAAGAGTTGGTGCCTTTGAATTACCATGCTGGTGAAGAATAGTGAAAATCCCATGGACTACAAGAAGAAAAAAAAAAAAACTGTCCTGGAAGAAGTGCAGCCAGAATGCTCCTTGGAAGGGAGAATGGCCAGACTTTGTCTTACCTGCTTTGGTCATGTTGTCAGAAGGGACCATTCCTTGGAGAAGGACATCATGCTTGGTAAAGTAGAGGGTCAGTGAAAACGTGGAAGACCCTCAACGTGATGGATTGACAAAATGGCTATAACAATGGGTTGTGGTATAGCCAGGATTGTGAAGATGGCACAGGACCAGGCAGTGTTTCTTTCTGTTGTATGTATGGTTGCTTTGGGTGGGAGCCAACTTGACAGCACCTAACAATGACAACATAGGCTTGCTATGAGTTAGCATCAACTCGATGACAGTGAAGGTGGGTTGACTGTTTGGTCTTATGAAAGAGATTATTTTAAAGAACCACAGTACTTACAGGTGATATTCATTGTTTTTTGAGCCACTTTGTTCTTTAGCTACAAGGTAGTCCCCGGGTTTAGTTTTGATTCAAGGTTTGAACAGGTAATAGTTCACAGTGTCCTCCAGTCTCAACTAGTCTAGTAGATCTGGCTTTTTGTTTGTTTGTTTGTTTAGGAATTTGAGATTCTTTTCCATATTTTTCAGAGTTCTGATTAGATCTATCAGTGGTGGTACCAGGCACCATCTAGTTCTTCTGGTCTCAGATAGATGAGGGCATGGTTCATGTAGACTATTTGTCCTGTAGCCTACTTTCTTCTTTGAGTGTTCAGTGTCCTTCTTTCTTTTTTGATTCAAATGAGTGTATTTTATAATCTTGATGAAGTAGTTTATTTTTATATTTTTAATGGCTTTCTTATGATTTTCTATATATCTGATTAAATCATCTGCAAACAAAGACAGTTTTACTTTTTCCTTTCCTATCTGGATGTCTTTTATTTCTTTTTCTTTCCTAGTTACTTTCTTTAGTTCCTAAGTAGCATACATCCTTTTCTTGTTTCTGATCTTAGGGGGAAAATCAGTCTTTCATCGCAAAGCATGATTTTGTTTTGAGATTTTTGTAGGTTTTTTTTTTTTTATGAGGTTGAGGAAATTACCTTCTATTCTTAGTTTATTGAATGTTTGTTTTTTATCCTGAAAAGGTGTTGGATTTTGTCAAATTTTTTTTTTTTTCATCTGTTGTGATGATGTGGTTTTTGCTATTTATTCTATTAATATGTTTTATTGCATTGATTTCCAGTGAGGAGATTCTCAGTGCAAGATAAGTGAATCACAATTCCTTGCCTGAGAAAACTAAAACTTGGAATTGTGAAGTTCAGAGTCTTGGAGTCATTTTAATAGCAGAATACTGAGAGAAGATCTAAAAGTTAGAACATCAACATGAGAGGTAATCACTATTCAGAAGAGGGGAGTGTAGTGAAGGCATTGCAGGTGGTGACCATCAGTGAAGTGTGCCATGAGCTACACGTGTGTAATAGAGGCAGGTGTCTGTCTCCATGAAAAGAAGCAGCCAGCTGTGACATGGGGAAGACACAGGGCACAAGAACACCAACAGCTAAGAAGCAGACAACCCCTCTTCTTTTTCCCAGTACAAAAGGAGGGAGACCATGAGGTTAGGGCTGAGTAGGGTGGGGGAGGTGCTACAATTCTTCCTTGATGATTCCAAGGCTGTGGGAAAATTAACAGGAGTTCCTGATTAAACCAAAGTCAGAAACTCCTACAGTATAAAGTCATCTGAAAAATAAACTAAGAGTCAGAGATGTTACCCTATTATTAACGAGATTGTTTCTTTAGCTTGTTAAAAATTCCCTTTTGTTTTGCTTTTCTTGGATTTCTCTCTTCTTTCTTTCTTTCTTTTTTTTTTGACAAAATGATGAACTTTAAAACAGACTGTAGTTTTAGTTGCTGTCGATCTCTGTGCAATTATTCCTTATGTAATTGAATTTCATCAGCCTAATTGTAAATACTAGATTTCAGGTAATTCCAAAGGAAAAAATATATTACTCAAATTTTGAAAACACACAATCAGGTAAAAAATAGACAATGTGACTTGTTGACAAATGAATATGCTATTTGGTTGAGAAACAGTGTAATAGAACCTTGCTCCTCATCTCACTAGAGCCTTTCATCCTTCTGCAAAACAGAAACCAGGCCTTCAGGTACTTTTGATGTGTCCTCTTCATAATGTAATGTAAACAAGAGGATGTTCATAAAGCTATCATCTACATTAGGACATCTTCTACTTCTGAATATTTATAACATTTTCAGAAATGTAGTTATCAAAACATTTTACCATTTACTATGTTTGCAGGAGGGAGGGAGGTTGGAGGTGTTTCTTTTCAGAGGTCACAAGATCGAAATATCTGTCATCCTCCTTGTGAACCTAGGTCAATTTAGTGTCACTAGTGGGAGCTCTGGTAGCATAGTGGCTAAGGCACTTGACTGCTAACCAGAAGGCTGGCGGTTCAAATCCACCAGCCACTCCTCGGAAGGAAGATGGGGCAATCTACTTCCGTAGTAATAATGCCTCGGAAACCCAAGGAGGGGTCGCTATGAGTCGGGTCTGACTCGACGGCACATAACAACAACAACAGAGATTAGAGTACATAGAGCAGAAAATAGAAATGAGTGGGAGAAGTCTTTTTTTTTTTTTTTTTTGTACAAACCAAAAAAATAATCTTTCCCTAAAAGTAGAAAACTAGTAAATCATCTACTGTTCAAAAGCAACACATGCATAGAGTCACTTGCACACATGGAGATTTAATGTAAATGTTGTTTTCCTCCCTCTACCTTAATTTCAGGTTGTCATCAAATGAAGGTCTTAATACATGTAAAATAAAATGCCAAATACCTATTTTGGGAGTGCCTTAACAGTTACCAAATTATTTTTCAAAGAAGCAATGTGCATTTTGCGTACATAATAGACATCTTAGTAACACTTGAATTATATGGGAAACACTGAGGCAATTGTTGAGTAATTTAGTATCATCGTTAAATTTTTTTCTCATTATTTGGGGCAGAATATCTTTGGGGTGAACCATATTTCTTACTTCATGTTCCATGTATGCAAAGTCCAAGGTGGCAGATCCATGTTTTGTGGAAATCAAGGGAATGAAAAATAAATCTGTTTTGTGTCACTGAACAGAAATGTCTGGATCATTGACCTCCATATTATTTGTTTTTTCATGAATAAACATTTGGGTCTGCACTGAAGAGAAAACTCACCCACCAAGCCAAAACACCTGCCATTGCATTGATTCTGACTAATAGTGACACTACAGGACAGAGTAGATCTGCTTCATGGTGTTTTCAAGGCTGTAAATCTTCATGGAAGCAGATTGCCTCATTTTTCTCCCATGGAGCAGATGGTGGGTTTGAACCCCCTGACCTTTTTGGTTAGCAACACAATGCTTTAACCACAGTACCACCAGAGCTCCCAACAAAATTCATAGTTGTGGTTGTTGGTTTTGTCTTTCTCCCATTTTTTAAAAAAATTTAAACTTTTTTATTTTGACAAATGTAACAATATTAAAAGTCACATTCATGATTGAGGAGAGGAGTCCTGGGGTGGCCCAATGGTTAAGCTCTTGACTACTAGCCTAAAGATTGGCAGTTCAGACCCACTCAGAGATGCTTCAGAAGACAGGCTTGGCAATCTGCTTCACAGCCTTGAAAACCCTACAAAGCAGTTCTACTTCTGAATGTGTTGGGTGGCCACGAGTCAGAATCTAAGACAGCAACCAACAACAATGAATGGGCTTCGGGGAGGAAGAGCACAGAGTCGAAGGGCCACTTTCAACATATATCAAGAGTACATCTTATCACCATGATTTATGACTATCCATGTCAACCTTGATCATCTGGCAGAAGAAGTGTTTGCCCTGTTTCTCCCTCCTTTCCATAGTGTACTCTTTGGAAGGAAGTCACTGTGGTGTGACCACTCTTAAAACATGGGAAGTTATGCTTCCTCTCCTTTGTTGTTGTTGTTATATGCCGTCGAGTTGGACCCAACTCATAGCGACCCCTCCTTGGGTTTCCAAGGCAGTATCACTATGGAAATAGATTGCCTCATCTTCCTTCCGAGAAGTGGCTGATGGGTTTGAACCACCAGTCTTCTGGTTAGCTGTCAAGTGCCTTAGGCACTACGCTACCAGAGCTCCTTCCTCTCCTTTAGGGCAGACTATTATATCTATATTAATTATTTGGAGTTCCTCTTCAGGGGAGATTTGTCCCTTTCCTCCAATATTTATATTTCTATGAAAACTCCCTTCCTTCCTTTCCTCCTCTTCCTCCATTTTCTCCTCTTCCCCCCACCCTTTTCTTTCTATCTATCTATCTACCTACTCATTCCTTTTCAGGTTAAACAAAGAAAATAGTAAAAATTATTTTGCTCCACAGACTTAACATTATTTCTAAACCTAAATTTAACTGAGAATTGTGTTGATTGTTTGCTTTCATTTTCACTAATATTTAGCTTTTCACCTAAAATTTTGTAATACAATTCTTTCTACCTCTTTATTATTAATTTTCACAATAGATTAGCTAGTAGACTTACACTAAGTTCTTCTACTAAAGTCTACTAAGCAATTACAGCAAATCAATGGATGAGTTTCCTTATAAATGACTCCTGGCTTTCTAGGCATTTAATAACCTCTTTGTAAGTTTTATCATTTTTAAGGGAAACAAATCCCTTATATTTGTTTCTTGGGTTTAGATCCTCTAGTTCAACTCTTCCCCGGTCTTTGAATGAACTTTATACATACTTCAGACTGGAGGGGAAATATTAAAGCTAGAGTTCTCTCCAATGCTCAGGAAACCCCCAATTAGCTAAAAGGAAAATCAGAATGTTACTGTGAAGCAAGATGAACACTAGTATTCATCTTGCACAAGCAAGATGTAAAACTGCAAATCCAACAATAAGTAAAGAACTTACAGGTGTTACTACTTAGAGGAACTTTAGCTGTAGGTTCTTTTGTTTCTGAATTGAAAGCAGAACATGTCTGCATTTAAATATGGAAAGTTTTGCTGATACCTATTCTTAAAAGTAAACACTCCACAGCAAGTAGCTTCACTTAAGTGTGTGTATACCAGGAATGGAGAGCTCTGCTAAGTAGAGGGGATAGAAAGAAGAATAAATGAAGGTACAGCTTGCCCTGAAGAGTGAGGTGGAGGAAATGGATCTATTTGTTAAATGTACTTTTACAGGAATTTCAAAATGAACTCAAAATTTTAAATGAACAATGAAAAGTGCCATACTGTAGAAAAATTGTATATAGTTGTGGAACAAGAAATTGTGAAACATTAAAAAGCCACATTCGTAACAGGAGAAACATCAAAAGAAGATGGAAGGAATACACAGAGTCATTGTACCAAAAAGAATTAGTTGATGTTCATCCATTTCAGGAGGTGGCATATGATCAAGAACCAATGATATTGAAAGAAGAAGTTGAAGCTACACTAAAGGAAGTGGCAAAAAACAAGGCTCCAGGAACTGGTGGAATACCCATTGAGATGTTTCAACAAATGGATGCCGCACTAGAGGCACTCACTTGGCTATGCCAGGTGATTTGTAAGACAACTACCTGGCTAACTGACTGGAAGAGATCCGTATTTGTACCCATTCCAAAGGAAGGTGATCCCACAGAATGTGGAAATTATCAAACAATATCATTAATATCTCACGCAAGTAAAATTTTACTGAAGATAATTAAAAAACAGTTGGAGCAATATATTTACAGAGAACTTCCAGACATGCAAGTTTGGAATGTCTACTTGATGATATCATCAATACAGAAGAATTTAAATGTCAAGTTAGATAGAAAAAGGTTATCTGTTGTACATAGGGTCACTATGAGTTGGAGTTGACTTGATGGCACTAAGAGCAACAACATTCATGCAAAATGAGACTCAGAATCAAGGCAATTGATGTTTTCAGCAAAAAGCAATTTTTGAGTTACAAAATTTTCTTTCTTTCTTTGCTTCTTTCCTTCCTTCTTTCCCCTTTCTTCCTTCCTTCCCCTTCCTGTCTTCCTTCCTTCCTTCTTTCTCCCTTTCTTTTATTGTGATTTGGGTGAAAGTTTACAGAGCAAATTCACTTTCCATACAGCAGTTCAAACACTCTTTGTTTCATGACATTGACTACAATTTACCCCAATGCAACAACTCCCCTCCCACTTCCTCCCGATAGTTACCTCTTCCCTGTGTCCATCCCTCCATGCACTCCTGCCCCCTGAGCTGTATCCCTGTGCATAAATGTCCCTTTCTCCCATGACTGTTCTCTCTAAGGAGCGTATCTACCTGAGGTAAATGTTTAACTCTTATGCCTGTCTTTTGTTTGGCTGGAAGCCACAGGTGTGGGTTAAATACCAGACCTGAAGGGCAGCTAGGGGCCATAGTCTCAGTGGTTCCACCAGGCTCTATCAGACCAGCAAACCTGGCCCCCCACCTCTTTTTTTTTT
>NW_006921709.1:8397529-8398086 GCF_000298275.1 Orycteropus afer afer
ACTCTGTCCCTCTGGGTAGCTGGCTGTGACCAAGAAGTGACTACAACCTTGTCCCTTGTCAGCTCTACTATACACCTGGGAATTCTTACAGAACATGCAAATACACTTGTAGCACTATTGTCGGCCAACCCTATACATGGACATGGGTACACTTGCCACTGGATAGACATACCTAATAGTTCAACCTGTCCCCCATCTATCCACACGTTTACCCATGTTTGCCTTCACTAACAATGGAGTACTGTATGTGCAAAAGGGTTCATCTTTGTTGTCTGTAGCTCCCATGTGCCTGTTTATGTCTTCCTCTTCCTCAATGCCACCATGATTGCTCATATTTGGTACATTGCCCTTCTCTTTACCCAAATCAATACTTAACTCTACCTATCTAACCTCCCACCCCTGGTAACCAACAAAGAAATTTCCTTCCATATATAAACTTTCCCTTGACTTTTACAATAACGGACTAATACAATATTTGTTCTTCTGTGATTGACTTACTTCACTCAACATAATGTCCTCCAAGTTCATTCACATTATGTGGTCTTTTGCAGATTCTA
>NW_006921709.1:8399806-8403665 GCF_000298275.1 Orycteropus afer afer
GGCATCCTTGTCTGGTTCCTGTTCACAAGAGGAATGGTTTCAGTTTCTCTCCATTGAATATAATGTTGGCTGTTGGTTTTGCATAGATGCCCTTTATTATGTTGAGGAATGTCCCTTCTATTCCTATTTTACTGAGAGCTTTGATAAGGAATAGGTCTTGGATTTTATCAAATGCCTAGAAATGACATATCTTGAATTACCTTGTGCTACTCACTCTATTGGATGAGTCCTAGTTTTTGTGATGATTAGCCTATAATTTGGCATGTTATTTTTGCCTGTTGTAAAATGGTGCTTAAAAGTCCTAAAAATGCAAGAATACTCTCATTTATATACGTTTCTATGTTTCTTCATATTTATTAAGGTACTTAAAATAAGATTATAATATTTGCTTTAAATTCTGAGATTGTTCTTATTATGAAATGCAGCATTGTCTTAGTTATCTGGTGCTACTATAACAGACGTACCACAAGTGGATGGCTTTAGCAAACAGAAATTAATTTTCTCACAGTTCAGGAGGTTAAATGTCTGACTTCAGGGTGCCATCTCTAGGGAAAGGCTCTCTCTGTCAGCTCTGGAGGAAAGTCCTTGTCTATTCTGAGCTTCTGTTCCTGAGTGGTCTTCATGAGGCTTGCATGTTCCTCCGCCATCTCTGCTTGCTTGTTTAATCTCTTTTGTACCTTAAAAGAGATTGGCTCAAGACACATGTACACTAACCTATCTTATTAGCATAAAAAGACAGCCATTCCCAAATGGGATTATAACCACAGGCACAAAACCCCATTGTTGTCTAGTTGAATTGTGACACATAATGAACCTATGCAATAGAGTAGAACAGCCCCGTAAGGTTTCCAAGGCTATGATCTTTACAGAAGCAGATTGCCACATCTTTCTCCTGTGGAAGGGCTGTTGGGTTCAAACTGCCGACCTTTCAGTTAGCAACCGAGCACCACCAGGGCAGTTAGGATTTACAACATATATTTTTCAGGCACATAATTCATTCCATAGCAAGCATCTTATTACATTTTTTCTTTTTATGAAATTAGTGACTGCAAGCACAAAGAGTAACATAAAACACCCGTCCTCCTCCCAATTAGATGGATATTCTTCCAGAGTGTTTTGTATATATATGCATAAAATATATGTTAAAAGAAAGAAATCATATACCATTATGTATTAAAACCGTATGTACCATATACCTGCTTTTTATCTTACTTAAATTATGATTCTTTCATAAATTTTATTTCTGAAATTATTGAATGACTTTATTTCATTATAAAGATGTGGAATAATTTATTTAAGCAACACACTGTGGTTAGATATTTAATAAATCTGCACTGAATCATTAACCTTTTCTACCAGTTGCTATTGAATCGATTCCAATCCATAGCGGCCCCATGTGTGTCAGGATAGACCTGTGCTCCGTTGGGTTCTCAGTGGCTGATTGTTTGGAAAGTAGATCAACAGGTCTCTCTCTCTTTTGAAGTGCTTCTGGTGGGCTCAAACCTCCGCCCATGCAGTTAGCCACCAAGGTGTTAGCCATTTGCACTACCCAGGAACTCCAAAATACTTCAAAAGTGAACAGAATGTTAAGGAATCAAAACAAGCAAGGCATTTATCCAAAAATTCAACCTTTTGAGTCTTTGTAATGGTGGCGCTGTTTTAAGTTCTCGGAAGGAAGGTTGGGCAATCCTACTTCCGTAGTGATACTGCCTCGGAAACCCAAGGAGGGGTCGCTATGAGTCGGGGCCGACTCGACGGCACATAACAACAACAACAACAAGATAAATATTGAAACTTGAAGACTCAGAGGACAGTAAACAAAGCATGAGAAATAGACAATGAAATTATTTAATCTTAGGAAGAGAACATTTAAAGATGAATACATTTATATTAATTTATATAAAAAGCATATCCTAGAGCCTTGTATTTTCATTCTATCACTTGCACAGTCTGTTAATTTTAGTTATTGTTCTGGTTACCTAGTGCCTTTCTGACAAGAATATATCACAAATGGGATGGCCATAACAAACGGGAGTTTTTTCTCTCACAATTTGGAGGCTTTAAGTCTAAGTTCAAAGTCCCAGGCTTTAGGGGCTGGGTGAAAGCCCCTCAGCCTTGGGCTTCAGCTCTGCCTCTTGCTCCCAGCCCATTGTAGCCAGAGGTCTTTCTCCACTCAGGCAGCTCGCTGCTGAGGCTAACAAGCCCAAGGTCAACTAATAAAATGGCACAGTCCTGATGTTACCAAACCACACGGCAGGCTATTAATTCAAGTCCATTGTAAGTCCCAAGGTCATCAGAGCATGGCAGGGTGCTGAACAATGACGCGACTACATGCAGGGTCCAAGCATGCCATAAGCTAGAGACTATCCTCAAGGCTTCTGCTTATATACAGAAAGCAGACCACATCCCAAAGGCAGCTAGCTACTCAGCTGCTTGAGGTAGATCCCACCATGGAGTTGATTGCCAGTCTCATCATGGGGAATAACTACTACCAGCTGCCCAGCCACTCAACCAGGGCCAGCGAAGTTGACATACAAATTTAACTACTACAATTATTATTGTGTATACCCTCTTTCTTCCACTAATGTGAGCTCTGTCAGAGAGCAGAGATTATCTTATTTATTTTCCCCATAGTGTGTGCTTTTCAAAAACTAAATGTCTGTTGAACTGAAGCTGCACATACTATGACATCTCAAATGAAGAGAGCACAATTTAGTTTAGTCCTGCTTACAGTCATTATGCTAATTTTAATAAACTTCTAAAGGAATTGCCAGGTACATGACTCTCTAAATACTGCTAGTATGCTATTATTTGTTTCCTATTCCCATGAAGAAGAATTTAAGAGTTTTTCCTCACTGTCTTACTCTAATAAATCAGATCCTTGCATATAATATTACTGAAATGTCAACACAGTTGTGTTGAAATTTTGACCCACTTGCTAATTTGAACTGTAACTAAGTGTTAACTAAATGCTCCTGTATTTACACAGGTATGTTTACTTACTGGATAAGCATAGTTGAAAGTGTTTCATTTAAATCTGATGAACTTACAATCTTGTGGTGCAGCTGAGGGGCAAGTTTTTCATAATAGTGATACAATTCACTATTTTTCTAAGCAATTTTATGACTAAATATCTAGGAGATAATGCTGTGGAATCTCTAGAGAAAAATTAAGGATGATATTGCCTGTCACACACACCAAATGCACTTATTCAAGTTATACTGTCTCAAATTTTGACTTGTTTAAAATTTTAGAAACCTCATGAGCAGTGAGGTAACTGTAAACTTAGTTTACAATTTAGAACTTTTCACATTTGATGAGAAACTAACTTAGGCGGCTTGTGCTTTGCTAAAGCAGATCATCTTCTTCGGAGAGTTGGTTGGTGTTTGATCACAGAAAACAGAAAGCGTCCTTCATTAGATCTCCATTTCTTGGTAGCAGATAACAAAATAAAGGCTCTAATTGAGTCAAGTGTGTAATTAATAAAGACAAACATATTTTAAATATCTCCTTTCTTTATCCTACCACTGAAGTTTATATAAAAGTGCTACAATGCGTTTGAAGTACTTAGTATAGGGCTGACACACAGTTAACCCAGTTGTCGTTGAGTTGATTCCAATTCATAGCAACCCCATGTGTGTCATAGTACAACTGTGCTCTAGAGGGTTGTCAGTGGCTGATTTTTCAGAAGTAGATTGCCAGGACTTTCTTCTGAGGTGCTTCTAGGTAAGCTCAAACTGCCGATCTTTGCCATTAGTAAACTTTAGTTACTAGTTTTCCCTCAATTTAGATCTATTTAATTTATTACTATTTTAAAAAATATTATTGTGGTGATTATACACACACACACACACACACA
>NW_006921709.1:8419665-8420277 GCF_000298275.1 Orycteropus afer afer
TGGTCAATGACATGAGACAAAGTATATTATGTGAACTGCTGTATGAAAAGTGAATTCACTCTGTAAATCTTCACCCAAATCAAAATAAAATTAAACAAAAAAAAGTTAATGAATGGATGCAATTATAGAATATAAATTTGATCTCCAAAAGGAAGGACAAAGAATAAAAAATGAAAGAAAAAGAGCAGTTGCGATATATTAAAGGCATCAGAATAACAGAGGCATATTATGTTCCTCAAAAGAAAAAAAAAATCTATTAAGATAGTTTGACAGTGGTACTGTGGAAGAAGAGGCCTAGTATCTGCTTCTGTTAAGATTACAGCCAATTACTGTATGCTCCTATGTTCTTCTCTGTGTCACATGGGGTCATCATGAGATGGAATCAACTTGGTGGCAACTAACAACAACATAAAAAACCAAAACCAAACTCACTGACAAACTCGATTCTGACTCATAGTGACTCCTACTGGGTTCCCAAAGTTGTAAATCTTTATGGAAGCAGACTGCCCCATCTTTCTTCCTCAGAACGACTGGTGGGTTCAAATCACCAACCTTTTGGTTAGCAGCCAAATGCCTGAACCACTACATAAAACTTAAAAAAAAAAAAAAAAA
>NW_006921709.1:8420579-8423912 GCF_000298275.1 Orycteropus afer afer
CAACCTTCCTTCCGAGGAGTGGCTGGTGGGTTTGAACCGCCAGCCGTCTGGTTAGCAGGCAAGTGTCTTAGCCACTATGCTACCAGAGCTCCCACTACATAGCTCCTTAATAATTCAGTGAACTAAGCTAATTACTTTTCCATGTTTACAGTGCCACCTTCAGGAAAGAGAAGTGTTTCTTTTAGTGCTGTTGTTGTTATTTGCCCTTGAGTCGGCCCCGACTCATAGCGACCCCTCCTTGGGTTTCCGAGGCAGTATCAGTCCTTATTGGAGGAAGCCAGGTCAAGTACCTAAAGATCTGGTGTAACAGACATTATTTTAGTTCAATTAATTGTCACCAGAATGTCCACTCTTATTGTCTAAGCCTTATTGTGTTTAATCCAGAAAACAATCTGTGAGTTTTAAATATTGAAGTGAGGCATTAAAAAAAAAAAAGATTAGCTATGAAATGGTTTCTAATTTATTTTCTTATCTTTAGGAGCATCATATTTAAATGATCAAATTTTCATGTATCTCCAAGAAATTTAACAGTCTCATTTGATAGTTTGTTCCATGAACCAGTCTCATAAAAATTTTTCTATTATATCTAATAAAAAGTGAGCTTAGGAGTTAGTCACTTATACTAGTTCTTTCTTTTTTTTTCTTCTTTTTCTTTTTTGAATTGTAGTTTGAGTGAAAGTTTATTGCAGTCTCCTCAGTGTAACAGCGCTCATCCCACTTTCTCCCTGGATCCCTCTTTTCCATTAGTTCTTCCTGCCTTCTGAAGTTTGTTTTCGGCAAACGCTGCGATTTGGTATCACATTGTTAATTGTTCTGAGGATTCTGTTCATCAAGGATGTTATTGTTCACTTTATAGGCCTATCTACTGTTTGGCTGACAGGTGATTCTGGGGGTGGGTTTAGTTCCAGGTTTGGAGGATGTCTAAGGACCATAGCCTCAGAGTTTCCACTAGTGTCTACCAATCTAGTATATCTGGTATTTTTTTTTATGATTTTGAATTTTGCTCTACATTTCTCTCCCACTCTGTGCAGGACCTTCTATTGTGATCACAGTCAGAGAAGTCCGTAGAGGTAGCCAGGCACCATCTAGTTCTTCTGCTCTCAGGGTAGTGAAGGCTGTGGATTGTGTGGTCTACTACTAGTCCTTTGTACTAATTTTTTATTTGTTCTTAAAATAGGAACCAGTGGATGAGCAATTGGTTGAGGGGACAGGTGTCAGATTAAACAAACTAGGGGAGAGGAAGGAAAGAACTTCAAGAACTCTCTAAGGGCTACATTGCCCAATACAGTAGTCACTGGAAGGCCATTGGTTCAAACACACCAGCTGCTCTGTGGGAGGAAGATGAAGCATTTACTTCCGTAAATTTTTACAGCCTTGGAAACCCAATGGGGTTGCTGAGTCGGATGCGACTTGATGGCAGTGCATTTTGTTTTTGTTTTTTCTATGGCTACTAACACTTGACATATAGATAGTACAAATTGAGGTATGCTCTAAGTGTGAAAGGAGCTCTGGTAGTGTAGTGCCTAAGGCACTTGACTGCTAACCAGAAGGCTGGTGGTTCAAACCCACCAGCCACTCCTCGGAAGGAAGACTGGGTGATCTACTTCCATAGTGATACTGCCTTGGAAACCCAAGGAGGTGTCGCTATGAGTCGGGGGCTGACTCAGTGGCACACAACAACAACAACAACAACAACTTAGTGTGAAATATACTCAGGACATTGAAGACTTAATGCAAAAAAAGATCATAAAGTATGTCATTAATAATTTCTACATTGATTACATGTGGAAATAATAATTAGGTTGAAATATTAGGTTAAAGTAGCTCTGCTGGTGTAGTTAAGGGATTGGCTGCTATCCAAAGTTTCGTTGTTTGAACCCACTAGCTGCTCCTCAGAAGAAAGATGGGGCAGACTGCTTCTGTAAAGATTTATGGTATTAGAAACCCAGTGGGGGTTGCTCTGAGTCAGGATCCACTCAATGGCGGTGAATTTAGATTTTGGTATATTAGGTTAAATAAAATATATTCTTTAAATTACTTTCACCTATTTTTACTTTTCATAAAATGGTTATTAGAAAATTTAAAATTACCTATGTGGCTTGCATTATATTTCTTTTGGACAGTGTTGCTCTAGGGCGTGTTTATGTCCCTCAGATACACAAATTAATAATAATGACAACAGCACTTATGATGATAATGATAGATTTACTGAGCACATACCTTATGCCAGCACTGTACTATGTACTCACAAACAAAATCCACTGACATTAAGTCGATTCTGACTCATAGTGACACCTATAGGGTTCAAGGCTAGAAATCTTTACAGAAGTAGATTGTCTCATCTTGCTCCCACAGAGTGGCTGGTGAGTTTGAACTGCAAACCTTATGGTTAGCAGCCAAATGCATTACCCATTGTGCCACCAGAACGCCCTTAAGTACTCACAGGAAACCTTTAAGGTCAAGGTCCGCAATTGCTCCTGTTTTTACCTGAAAAGTGAACCAGAGAGGTTAAATAACTACCCAACATCTCCCACCTAGTAAGGAGAGGTGTGAGAATTTGGATTAAGTCTGACTCCAGAGCACACTTTTTAAATATCTATACTATACTGCCTCCTGGAATAACTTTTGTTTCAAATCATAGAAATCAGATTAATATAGAGAAAGTAGAAACTTTAATTTAAACTTTCTATTCTATAGTTGGAGAAAATGAGGCCAAAGGATGTTAAGCAACTTGTTCAAGATCTCTTATAGTTGAGTGTCATATAGCTTACAAACTAATTTGGCACAGTATGAGTTATGGTAAATGCTGAGCAGGAAAAGAAAAGGATGCTGTGAGAGAAAAAAATTGGAGGGTGGGGTATGGACTGAAAAGTCAATAAAGGAAGTGATATTTGAATTGGGATGTTTGAGACAAGAAACCAGGTCCAGGGAGATGCAATGTTGTTGTTAGGTGCCGTCGAGTCATCTCTGACTCATAGTGACCCTCTCTATATACAGCAGAACAAAACACCACCTGGTCCTGAGCCAGCTCCATGATCCCTGCTATACTTGAGCCCATCACCGCTGCCACTGTATCAATCTATCTCATTGAGGGCCTTCCCTCTTTTGTTGACCCTCCACTTTATGGAGCATGACATCCTTCTCCAGGGAATGGTCCCTTCTAACAACATGACCAAGGTATGTGAGATGAAGTCAGGCCATTCTCGCCTCCAAGCAGCATTCTGGCTGCACTTCCTCCAGGACAGACCTGTTAGTTCTTTTAGCAGTCCATGGTACTTTCAGCATTCTTTGCCAACAACACAGCTCAAAAGCATCAATTCTTCTTTGGTCTTC
>NW_006921709.1:8424617-8425158 GCF_000298275.1 Orycteropus afer afer
TCCTCACTTTCAGCAAGCAAAGTTGTGTCATCAGCGTATTGCAGGTTGTTAATGATTCTTCCTCCAATCTTAATGCCATATTCTTCTTCATATAGCCCAGCTTCTTGGATTATTTGCTTAACATACAGATTGAATAAGTATGGTGAAAGGATACAACCCTGACACACTCCCTTCTTGATTTTAAACTATGTTGTTGTTGTTATGTGCTGTTGAGTCAGACCCGATCTATAGTGACCCCTCCTTGGGTTTCCGTGGCAGTATCACTACAGAAGTAGACTGCCCAGCCTTCCTTCCAAGGAGTGGCTAGTGGGTTTGAACTGCCAGCCTTCTGGTTAGTAGTCAAGTGCCTTAGGCACTACACTACCAGAGCTCTTAAACTATGTAGTGTTCGCTTTTTCTGTTTGAATGACAGCCTCCTGGTCCATGTACAGGTTCCTCATGAATAAAATTAAGTGGAATTCCCATTCTTCTCAATGTTATCCACAATTTGTTATGATCCACACAATCAAATGCTTTTGCATAGTCAATAAAACAGAAGTAA
>NW_006921709.1:8425258-8427528 GCF_000298275.1 Orycteropus afer afer
TAGATAGATAGAGATAAGTATTGATTTGGGTGAAGAGAAGGGCAATGTACCAAATGTGAATGACCAATATGGTGGCATTGAGAAAGAGAAAGACATAGAGAGGTACATGGGAGGTATGGACAACAAAGATGAACCCTTTTACACATACAGTACTGCATTGTCAGTGAAGGCTAACATAGCTATACGAGTGGATAGATGTGCGGACAGGCTAAACTATTAGATATGTCTATGAAGTGAGGAGTGTATCCAAGAACATGTACAGGGTTGGCAGACAATGCTCCTATAAGTTTATGTGAATGATCAGAATTCCCAGGTGTATATTAGAGCTGACAAGGAGCAAGGTTGTGGTCACTGCTTGGTCACAGCCAGCTACCCAGAGGGACCGAGTAGTTGAACCTGCAGGCTTGGGACCATAGTTGCAGGGGACATCAAGCTCAATTGGCATAACATACTATACAAAACATTGTCCCACTTCCTACATTGGTGAGTAGCGACTGGGATCTTAAAAGCTTGCAAGCTGCCATCTAGGTGCAACGATGTGTCTCTCCTTGTCCAGAGCAAAGAAGGATGAAGAAAACCAAAATTCATTGCCAAAAACAATTAGTCCTAGTGACTGGTACACCACGCTATCTGCAGCCTATATGATTATGAGACCAGAAGAACTAGATGGTGCCCGGCTACCACTGTCAACCACTTGGATGGGGATGTACGTAGAAGATCCTGGATAGAGAGGGAGAACAATGTGGAACAAAACTCAAAATCATTTAGAGAAGAAAAAAAGGTGGGGGGGACCAGGTTTGCTGGTCCGATAGAGCCTGTGAAACCACTCAGACTATGGCCCCTAGCTGCCCTTCAGGTCTGGAATTGAACCCACACCTGTGGCTTCCAGCTAAACAAAAGACAGGTATATGAGTTGAACATTTACCTGAAGTAGATACACTCCTTGGAGAGAGCAATCATGGGAGAAAGAAGGGCTTTTTATGCACAGGGAGACAGCTCAGGGGGCAGGGATGCATGGAGGGGTGGACACAGGGAAGAGGTGACTGTCGGGAGAAAGTGGGAGGGGAGCTGTTGTATTGTGGTGAATTGTGGTCAATGTCTTGAGACAAAATCTATGTGAACTGCTGTATAGAATGTGAATTTGCTCTGTTAATTTTCACCCAAATCACAATTTTTTAAAAAAATGGATTAGAAAGGAACAAGAATGGATGTGGGAGACCAGTCAGGTAACTGTGAGTGTTAGAGCAAGAGTTGATTGTCATTTACAGCTGCTTACGTTTACAGCTTTGGAGTATGGGCTTGCCTAAAGGAAGGTGCTCACACACTTTTTTTCAGGGACATCTTAGTGGTGGGTCCCTGTCTTATTCCCCATGATCTTGGACCCTAGCGCTTCAAATCCCAGGACTGTCTATTGTTTCTTCCTTTGGAAATCTTTTGATTTTTTGTCTCTTCTTCTGTGTCCCAGCTTTTACCTGCCAAGCCGTAGATGGTCCCAGGATGGTTGCTTCCAAAGTGTAAACTGCTCTGCTCATTTCTTGATATTAGCCGAACAAGAACTCTTAAACTCAAGTATGCTTTTTCTATATCAAGTTATGATAAATGCTAAGCAGGAAAAGAAAAGGATGCTGTGAGAGCAAACAAATGGAGGGCGATTCACTTGGGTGTGGCTCTGTTTTAAGGCCGGGGACTGAGGTAGGCAGGCCAGGGGCTTGGAGGCTGCTTTTGCTTGGGTGTGGCTCTATATTAAGGCTGGGACTTGAGGTAGACAGGTGCAGAGGGGTTAGGAACAACTAAGGGAAGTGAATTTTTCTGTCAGTTTGTCATCCTGTGGTGGCTTATGTGTTGCTGTAAAGCCAGAGGCTATGCCATCATGTTGCAGAATGCTAGTAGGGTTACCCATGGTGGAGAGGTTTCAGCAGAGCTTCTGGGCTTGGACAGACTTGGAAGAAGGAAGAGGTCATCCGCTGGACAGCAAAACAACTGGACAGCAAAAACCTTATGAATAGCAATGAAACATTGCTGATATATTACTGGAAAACTTTATGAACAGCCCTGAAACATTGTCTGACATAGTGGTGGAAGATGAGCCCATAAGGTTGCAAAGCACTCGAAATTTGACTGGGGAAGAGCTGACTTCTTAGAGTAGAGATGACCTTAATGATAATGGTAGAGTAAAGCTTTCAGAACCTCCATTGGCTGATGTGGCATGACTCAAAATGAGCAGAAACAGATGCAAACATCCATTAATAACTGGAACATGGAATGTATGA
>NW_006921709.1:8430593-8457281 GCF_000298275.1 Orycteropus afer afer
CTTTTTCAAACTCATGAGCATTTTGAATGATTGAAAGATAACTTAAAAGCAATCACTGCAACCATAAATACAAATAATAAGCCCACAAGTCTTCTCATAGCTAATGATTTAGTGAGAAAAGTAGTAAATAGATGACTCTGTTACAATAGCCTTACTTTAATTTTTCAAATATAAAAATTGGGACATTAATTATCCCAAGTATCTCCTTTGATCTTAAATAATAACAGGGCTTTTTTGAGTTCTTAAGATGTTTAGTGCTTTAATAATTTTTGCATGGAATGAAGTCATGGTTGAATTATGTTGTGTTTCATGGGTGCTTAAGTGTTTGAATGAGCATTTTACTCTCTCTTTCTTTTAAAATTGTGATTTGGACTGAGTAAATAAGTAAATATTTATTTATTAAACCAAGTATGATATGTGGAAAGTTAAAAAAAAAAACTGAATTATTGTCATATTCACAATAAATTTTTTAAAGGTCTAACTTTATAATTTTTAATAATAATGTCCTTTGAGGGAACAACTTATTTGAACAATAAAGAGATGAATATACTTGAAAAAAGAGAAAGAGATAAAACATAAAATCTGTTCTGACATCCATGGTTCTTAGCATTCAGAATCGTAAAGGTTAAGGATCAGGTTACAGTGAAACTGGAAGTGAAGTGAAGTGAGAATGAATTAGTGGAGCCCTCAAGTGTCATTAGAGATTGATCTGCCTTTATTGCAGAGAGGGATGTCTTCTTCCCTCATTGAACAAAGATTAAGCTTCCCTCCTACTACCTTCACATCACCACACTCCATAGATTAATTATTGAAAGGATAAAAAAGAGCAAAACTTTAGTCTCTAAAATGCCATGAATTTTCAAGTGAGATAACAGAATAGAAAGCAAAAAACAAATCAGTAGTGCTAAAATATATGTAAGGAAAAGATAAAATTTAAGTAAAAATAAAAATTTTCAATCAGAAAATACAAATCATTTTTTATTCTTTGAGCACCATCATATTTCAGTTAGTGATAAGAGAATGTAATGATTTTAATGGAATTACACTGAAAACTTCAGCCATGAAATGGTTTCACCTATCTAGAATGCAAATTTGTAATGGATTTTATTGGATTTTGTATTTTCCGTCTGTCACACTTGAATTAACTGACTTTTAATGAAAGTACTCAATAATTTCAAACTTTAAAAATAAACTAAAAAACTAAATGAATAATGCAGAGAGAAAAAAGTAATAATGTTGGTCCTGTCAATATTTTACTAACTACTTGAGGTTAACTAAATTTCTCTTACATCTAAATTTCTAGCCATCTGCAGATATCTTGAAATCACACTGTGAAAGTGATATGAGAGGGAAAGTATAGAAAAAATTCTATGGTTATATGAGGCTCTGTTCCCTGCTCTTTTACTCCCATGTGAATTTTGTCACCCGAAGACATGGAAATAATATTCATGACTTGAGAGAAAATACTTATCACTGTTCTGGATTGCTTCTGAGTTTTCTGGAACTGCTATTGAAATTTGGTTCAATTTTAAGACATGAATGACTATTTCCAGTGGTAAAGATGGCACCGATAGTCTATGGTGTGATGTGGCCATGTTGTTGTTGTTATGTGCCATCGAGTCAGACCCAACTCATAGCGACCCCTCCTTGGGTCTCACAGGTGGTATCACTACGGAAGTAGATTACCCCATCTTCCTTCTGAGGAGTGGCTGACGGGTTTGGACCACCAGCCTTCTGGTTAGCTGTCAAGGGGCTTAGGCACTACGCTACCAGAGCTCCCTGATGTGGCCATAGAGATACCCAAAATATCATCATTGGATACTCGTAATCAAATACATGTAAGAGACAAGTCTCTGGGTGACTGTGTATTTGATACATTAGAATATTTTGTCAAACTAATGAGTATAGTGAGATTGTCTGGTTGTTCCTAATTGTGCTAGACAAAGTGGGAAAGAAAAAGATGAACTCAGGGCTTTCCAGCTCAAGTGCCATGTAAATGACCTGAAAGCTACTATGTCTGCCCTGAAAGAAACTCTTATCTCTTGACACTGCCTGCCAAGCTGCGATTTCTGAAAGCCAAACCCAGAATCTCACCTTTGTGTGCCTGGATTACAATGAAAATTGTATTCCCAATCTCCCAGGGTGTCTGATGGTAAAGTGAAGGCATTGATTAAGAAGGAATGGGATCCTGAAAACTGGAATGGGGACATATGGCTAGATACTGATGAAGCCAAGAATATAGAACCCTTAATTTCTACTTATTCTTCTTTGTCAGTAGAAGCAGCCCTTCTATTTTCTTCAGGAGAAATTAACCCTGCTTTGCCCGAGGAACCTGAAATAGCCTCCCCTGAGGTAAGTGCCTTGCAAGAAACTACTGGTTCTCTCCAGAACCCACCACCATCACCTCTCTTTACTTCTAGACCTATAACAGCAGGCCTCAAAAGGTGAGGTGCTCAAGTGGATACACCCCTTGGAGAGAACAATCATGGAAGAAAGAAGGGCTGCTTATTATGCACAGGGAGACAGCTTAGGGGGCAGGAGTGTATGGAGGGATGGACACTGGGAAGAGGTAACTATGAGGAGGAAGTGGGAGGGGAACTGTTGCATTGTGGTAAACTGTGGTCAATGTGATCAATGACATGAGACAAAGTATATGTGAACTGCTGTATGGAAAGTGAATATGCTCTGTAAATCTTCACCCAAATCACAATAATAATAATAATAAAGATAAGAAAAAAAAGATGAGGTGCAAAATGTGACCCAAGAAGAAATGCTGCACTCCAAAACACTGCATGATTTTTCCAATTTATTCAGACATAAATCTGGGGAATATGTGTGAAAATTGACATTAAGGGTGTAGAATAATGAGAGAAGGAACATAAACTTGGATCAGGCCAAATTTATTGATAAAGTCCCACCAAATGAAGATTCTGGATTCAATAGTGTAGCTCAAGGGTTTAGAAAAGCCTCCAACTGGTTGGTTGGCTACCACATGACCAAAAGGTGGCTGTTGTGGATTGAATTGTGCCCCTCAAAAATGTTTGTCAGCTTGGTTGGACCATGATTCTCAATGGTTCAGCAATTCTGTAATGATGCAATTTGACAGTTACATAATGATGTGATCAACCCCCATGATGTAATCTGATGTGATTAGCTAATCAGTTGTAAGGCGATTAGGATGAGATGCAGCACCCTTACTCAGGTCCCAATCCTCGTCTGATGTAAGGGGAGTTTCCCTGGAGTGTATCCTGTATCACCTTTTATCTTACAAGAGACAATAGGAGAGAGAAGTGAGCAGAGAAGGATGGACCTTTTACCACCAAGAAGAGCCAGGAGTCGAGCACATCCTTTGGACCCAAGGTCCCTGCATTGTGAATCTCCTAGATCTAGGGGAAGATTGATGACAAAGAACTTCTCCCAGAGCTGACAGAAAGAAAGCCTTCCCCTAGAGCTTATGTCCTGAATTTGGACTTCTAGCTTTCTCAAGTTCTGTTTGTTAAAGCTATCCATTAGTGGTATTTTTGTTATAGCAGCATTAGATAACAGAAACAGTGGCCTATACTAAATGAAGTTGAAATGCCAGAACTGCCATGGTATACTGTAGAAGAAGGTATCCAAAGACTTAGGGAAACTGGAAATGTTAGAGAGGATTTATCATGTAAGACTTACTTGCCTAAGCTGGCCAGAGAACATGCTTTTCACAATAACCATGAGGAATAAATTTTGAGGGGAGTCCCAACATTCTAGAAAATCTCTGTGATTGCTCTTCTCTATAGGTCAGATGTTACTGTGGGAAATGCTGCCACTGAACTGAGATAATGCAATGGAAATAATTGGTGTCATGGACAAAATGATAGCACTTAATTGCCATAGTCAAGGTTGGTGTGGCTACCACAATGGATAGCAGAGTCCAAGCAGTAATCAGAATAGACTTGCAGAGATCTATGGTATTGCCTAATTGATCACATTCTTTCTAGAAGTTAATAGGTGGGGATTGTAGTAAATTCTTACATGATCTACATAAGCAGAAGAGTTCTAGGTCAAGTGAACATAAGTCCAATTTGAATCAGTAAAACAGGGTGTCATGGTACCTCAATCAATTCCCAAAATTGAGCCAGTTTAGAGACACATAACCCCTTAAATGAAGGAGACACTTCATTCCCTTGAAGGAAAACACTGCTATAGTGCCAACCACTTATGTTAATATTTCTTTCAGCCTTCTCCAAGGTGGTCTTTCTCCAGGTTGACTGTGCACTAGGGAAAAGAAAATAGTCAGACTTCTTGGGGATTACTGAAAACTGGCTGTGATCTGACACTAATCCCAGGAGACCCAAAATTCTGCTGTGGTTCACCAGTCAGAGTAGGGGCTTAAGGAGGTCAAGTGATCAATAATTTTAGCTCATATTTTTTTCACAGTAAGTTCAATGGATCCTTAAACCCATCCTGTGGTTATTTCCCCTGTTCTGGGATACAAAATTGGAATAGACATACTCAGTAACTGGCAGAATCCCCACATTGTTTCCCTGACCTGTGGAGTGAAGATTACTGTGGCAGTAACAGCCACATGGAAGCCACTAGAACTGCCTTAACCTAGGAAAATAGTAAACCAAAATCAATACCACATTCCTGGAGGGATTACAGATATTAGTGCTGCCATCAATAACTAGAAGAATGGTGATTCCTACCACATCCCCATTCAGCTTGTGTATTTGTCCTGTGTGGAAAACAAATGGGACTTGGGAGAATGACAGTGGATTATCTTATACTTTACCTTATGTGGTTTCAATTGCAGCTGCTGTTCCAGATGTGGTGTCATTATTTGAGAAAATTGAAATATCTGGTATCAGATATGCAGCTATTGATCTGGCAAATACTTTTATCTCAATACTTGTCAGCAAAGATCACCAGAAGCAGTTTTCTCTCATCTGGGAAGGGCAGCAATATACCTGCACTGTCCTACCTCAGAGTCAATGGCAGTGAGTTTGGGGTATTTTATTTATTTATTTATTTGGGTCCTACCTCAGAAGTATATCAACTCTCTAGTCCCATGTCATAATTTAGTCTTGAAGGACTTCCATCACTTTTCCCTTCCACAAGACATCACACTGGTCCATTTTATTGGTAATATTATGCTGATTGAACCTTGTAAACAAGAAGTAGCAACTACTATAGACATAAAGGTAAGATCTTTGCATGTCAGAGGGTAAAAATAAATCCAACAAAAATTCAGAGGCTGTCTACTGCAGTGAAATTTCTAGAGGTCTAGTGTTGTGAGCGTAGTGCCTAAGGCACTTGACTGCTAACCAGAAGGCTGGCCATTCAAACCCACCAGCCACTCCTTGGAAGGAAGGTTGGGCCATCTACTTCCATTGTGATACCGCCTCAGAAATCCAAGGAGGGGTTGCTATGAGTCGGGGCCAACTTGACAGCACATAACAATAACAGTGCTGTGGGACAGGTTAAGATATTCCTTCTAAGATGAACAATAAGTTGTTGGATCTGGCCCTTCTTACAACCAAAAGGAAAAGACACAGTGATTACTGGGTCTTTTTGGATTTTGAGGGCAACATATTACTCATTTGAGTTTGCTACTCCAGCCCATTTATTGAATGACAAAAAAAAGTTGCTAGTTTTGAGTGGGGTCTACAACAAGAGAAGGCTCTGCAGCAGGTTCAGGCTGTCATGTAAGCTGTTCTGCCACTTTGGCTTTATGATCCAGTAGCTCCAATGGTGGTTGAAGTGTCAGTGATAGAAATGTTGCTTGGAGTCTTTGGCAGGCCCCTATAGGTGAAACACAGTGCAGACAGTTAGGGTTTTGGAATAAAGCCCTGCCATCCTCTGCAGATAACTACTCTCCTTTTGATGTACAGCTCTTGGCTTACTATTGAGTCTAAGTTGAGATTGAATGTTTAACTAAGGATCACTAAGTTACTACCCATCATGAACTGGGTATTTTCTGACACACCAAGTCATAAAGTTTGGCATGCACAATAGGATACCTTCATCAAATGAAAGTAAGTGGTATACATGAGATCAGGCTCGAGCAGGCCCTGAAGGCACAAGTAATTTACACGAGGAAGTGGCCCAAATGCCCATTATCCCTATTCCTCCTACATTACCTTTTCTCTCCCAGGCCACACCTATGAGTTCATAAAGAGCTCCCTATAATCAGTTGACTGAGGGAGGAAACTAGTACTTGATTTACAGATGTTCTGAACAATATGTAGGCACCACCTGAAAGTGAGCAGTTGCAGTAATACAGTCCCTTTCTGAGACATATCTGAATGACAGTAATTAAGATAAATCCTTTGATTTATCTTTGGGCAATACTTTGAGCAATGAATGTGGCTATTCATTTTGCTTGGAAGGAGAAATGGCATGAGGTACAAGTATGTAATAATGGAACTTGGAAGAAAATTGAAAAATTGATATCAAGGAGGTCTGGGGAAGAGGTATGTGGATACACTTTTCTGAATGG
This sequence comes from Orycteropus afer afer, assembly GCF_000298275.1. Lineage (NCBI taxonomy): Eukaryota > Metazoa > Chordata > Mammalia > Tubulidentata > Orycteropodidae > Orycteropus > Orycteropus afer. The sequence continues at coordinate 8,437,072 of NW_006921709.1, forward strand.
GCAAAAAATATGAATTCTCACCAGTGAGTGACATCAGCATAAGAGGATTTTAATAATGAAGTCATAGGATGACCTATTTTGTGGCTACCAGTCAGCCTCCAGTCACTCCTGCCATTGCCTATGGACTTATGAACAAAATGGTATGGTAGTAGGAATAGAGGTTATTCATGGGCTCAGCAATATGGACTTCCACTCACCAAGGTTGACCTGGCAGCAGCCACTGATCTATTATGCTTGTAAGATCTTTGCATACCAGAAGATGCCCAATCTGTCAGCAGCAGAGACCAACACTGAGGCTTTGATATGGTACCATTTCCTAGTCTGATTAGCCAGCTACCTCTTAGCAAGTTGACTACATTGTGTCAATGCCTTGCAACCTATTCTCCAGTAGGCTGTATGTATATACTCTAAATTAGCATCCAATATATTGTGCTATTTCTCCCGTAGTCAGGATTCATGGACCCAGGAATCAAGTGGCACCACTATTACAGCCTACTAACCCACTGGCAAAAATTTCCTTCCTGTCACTGTGACTATATAAACTCTGCTGTTCTAGGGGTCTTAGTTCCAAAGGGAGGAATGCTCCACCAAGAGACACAATAATGATTTCATTGAACTGGAAGTTAAGACTGCCACCCAACCACATGCCCCTGAATCAACAGGCAAAGAAGAAGTTACTGTACTGATTGGGTTGTTGATCTTGATTACCAAGGATAAGTTGGAATGCGGTAACATAATGGAGGTATGGAAGAGTATGTCTGGAATAAAGGATATCTGCTAGGGTGTTTCTTAGTACTACCATGTCTATGATTAAAGCCTGGAAAGCTACACAACTCAATTCAGGCAGGATTACTAATGCCCCAGACCTTTCAAGATTGAAGGTTTGGGACACTTCACTAGTCAAAGAACTGCAGAAAATAGATGTGCTTGCTGAGGGCAAAAGGAATATGGAATGGATAGAGGAGGAATGTAGTTATAAACACTGCTGTAAGTAAATGACAAATTGCAGAAATTAGATCTGTAATTGTTATGAGTATTTTTTATTCCATTATGAATATACTTTGTGTGCATATGTTATTATTCTTCCCGCTCTCATTCCCTTGTCATAGAACTTAAGATGTATTAACTTTACCTCATAATAATATCATATAAATAATACCGTAATAAATATCATAGAATTTAAGTTATCAAGGAGAAGAGTCAACATCACCCAACGATTTTGCATTCTCTTAGGGCATGTTAGGTTAGTTGCATCATGTTAGGTCAAGTATGACTTTGTTATTGTCTTTATTTGGAGATTAATTATGATTTAAGGAATTCTGTATGGGTGCCAAGTTGACAAGGGGTGGATAGTGATGGTTAATTTTATGTATCAATTTGGCTAGGCCATGGTGCCCAGTTATTGCTGTGAAGGTTTTTTGTAGATGTGATTAATATTTAAAATCCAGTTGAATTTATGTAAAAGAGATTACTCTCAATAATGTAGTGAAACTCATTGAAATGAAATGAAGGCCTTAAGAGCAAAAATTGAAGTTTCTGGGAGAAGGAATTTTGCCTCATGTTTGTAACATAGAAATCCAGTCACGGTTTAGAGCCTACTGGCTTGCCCTAGGATTTCAGATTTGCCAGCTTCCCACAACTGGGTGAGCCAATTCTTCAAGAAAAAAAATTATATATATAAAACAAAAACATAAAGTAATATATATACAAATATACATTTCTAATTTGTTCTGCTTCTTTGGAGAACTCTAATATCGTTAAAGAAAAAAAAAATACAAAATCTGTGAGAATCTCTGAAGTATGTTTTTCTTAGAAAATACTCTAATTAAAGACAATTGAAAGGACATCACACAGTAACATTTTCAACTCAAAGGGAAGTTTTAGAAACATGAGAAGTGAAGGTATTGATTTGACACAAAGTTGAAACTCTAAGTATACTCACTAGAGTAACTTCTTAAATATCTGTGGGTTTATATATTGTGAGCTATGTACAAATTGAGGAGCCCTGGTGGTGCAATGATTAATTGCTTGGCTGCTAGCCAAAAGCTCAGCAGTTCAACCCCACCAGCCACTCTGTCAGAGAAAGATGTGGTGGTCTGCTCCTGTACAGATTACAGCCTCGGAAACCCTATGGCGAAGTTCCACTCTGTCCTATAGGTTTGCTATGTGTCAGAACTCGCTCAATGACAGTGGGTTATATACAGACTCTGCTTTCCTGTTTTGGATCCTCCTTTTTGGTGTTTCATAGCTCCTTGGTGTATCAAAAAAATTATGAGCAAAGGAGGAGGTAAAGAAAAATGGAAACAAAGCTTACATGAACTGCACTTGGGACTCTAACAAATTATGATAGGATAATATGGCTGGAACTACTGATTAAAATAAGATTTTAAAAATAGAAGTATAATTAAATAGAGTAAAATTATTATTATTATTATTATTAGTGAACAGTTCTGTAAGTGCTGACAGATGCAACAGTTCTATAGCCACTCCCACAATCAAGATGTAGAAGAGCCCCATAATCTCAAAAAATTCCCCTCTGCTACTTTGTAGTCAGGAGCTCTGGTAGCATAGTGTCTAAGGTATTTGACTGCTAACCAAAAGTCTGGCGGTTCAAACCCACCAGCCACTCCTTGGAAGGAAGATTGGGCAATCTACTTCCATAAAGATACTGCCTCAGAAACCCAAGGGGGGAACTCTATGAGTTGCATCTGACTTGATGGCAGTGTTTGGTTTTTGTTTGTTTGTTTTGTTTTATAGTCAGCTCCTCCTTCCACCTCCAACCACTGGTGACCACTGGTCTATTTTCTGTTCTTATAGTTTCCTATAGTTTTGTCTATTCAAAAAAATGTCATATAAATGGAAATATATGGTATAAAGGAGCTCTTGTAGCATAGTGCCTCAGGCACTTGACTGCTAACCAGAAGGCTGGCGGTTCAAATCTACCAGCCACTCCTCAGAACGAAGGTTGGGCAATCTACTTCTGTAGTGATATTGCCTTGGCAACCCAAGGAGGGGTCACTATGAGTTGGGTCTGACTCGACAGCACATAACAACAACAACGTATGGTATATAGCCTTTTGAGTCTGGCTTCAATTAGCATAATGCATTTGAGATTTGTCTGTTATGTTGTGTGGATTAATAGTTTGTTGCTATTTATTGCTGAGTCAATTTTGTGGATTTATCACTTTCCACCACTTCTCTGTCAGTTTGCTTATTCATTCACCAGATGAAAGGCATTTGGGTTGATTTGGGTTCTTTCCAATTTTTGGTGATTGGCTGTTATCATTTTTTTTCTCTATTTTTTAAAATTTGATTGTCATAACAGCCTGCAAAGTAGACATTATTATTTCTATGTTGATGAGGAAGCTGAGGTTCTAGAGAGGAAGTGTTCAATGACTTGACCAAGTTCACACAGCTAGTAAATGGCAAATTTAGGATTCTAAACACTGGTCTTCTGGTACCAAAGCCTGTGTTCATTCCACAGCTCCCTGCAACAATGGAGAAAGAGGACAAAACAGTACATACTTGTTTCATTCTGTGTTTAAAGAAGACAATAAAATTCAATTAAAAAAGGGCAGAAATGATAACATTTGTTTTGTTAAGACACACCTTCATGGAGCTCTTTGGTTCCTACATGTCCTGCTGGGTATCTTAAGGATACAAAGTCTGGATGGGTCTTTATCTGAGCCATTTCTCAGAATTGTTTTAGCAGCAAAAACTTTGAGCAAGTTAAAAAGTTATAAAGCAGCTCTTTATCTCCATCTGAGATAAAGAGCAGGGTTGCTTCCACTTGTTATAAAAACAGTGGATTCCCTAAGCTAAGCATTCCTTTCTTTTAATGCAACACACTCTGTTTGCAGGCATCTATTTGGGCCCTTTGCATCACATCTGTGGGGTCTGGGACAAGGTAAACTGATGAAAGGAGCTCTGGTAGCCTGAAGGGCTTAAGGCACTTGACTGCTAACCAGAATGCTGGCAGTTCAAACCTACCCACTACTCCTGGGAAAGAAGTTTGGGCAATCTACTTCCGCAGTGATACTGCCTCAAAAGCCCAAGGAGGGGTCGCTGTGAGTCAGGTCTCACTTGACGGCACATAAAAACAACAACAACCAACTGATGAAGACATGATGTTCCTCCTGCTTGTCGTGCTGTAATAAAGTTATTTGTCTTTGACCCAAGACTTTTGTGTCTTCTGTCTGTATCCATGAGAGTGTTGTTGTTAGGTGCCCCTGAGTTGGTTATAACTCATAATGACCTTATGTACAACAGAATGAAACACTACACAGTCAGTATATTGACAAGGAACGTCCAGAAATTCAAGCTGGAGTCAGAAGAGGATATGGAATGAGGAATATTATTGCTGATGTCAGATGGATCTTGGCTAAAAGCAAAGAATACCAGAATGATGTTTACTATTTGTTATTGACATTGTGAAGGCATCTAACTATGTGGATCATAACATATTATGGATAACATTGTGAAGAATGGGAATTCCAGAGCACTTAATTGTGTTCATAAGGAACCTGTACATAGACCAAGAAGCAATCATTCAAACAGAACAAGGGGATACTGAATAGTTTAAAATCAAGGAAAGGTGTGTGTCAGGGTTGTATTCTTTTACCATATTCATTCAATCTGTATGCTGAACAAATAATCTGAGAAGCTGGACTATATGAAGAATGTGGTGTCAGGATCAGAGGAAGACTCATTAATAACCTGTGATATGAAGATGACACAACCTTGGTTGCTGAAAGTGAAGATGACTTGAAGCACTTACTGATGAAGATCAAAGACTACAGCCTTCAGTATGGATTATATCTCAACTTAAAGAAAACAGAAATCCTTACAAGTGGACCAATAAATAATATCATGATAAATGGATAAAAAATTGAATTTGTCAGAGATTTTATTTTACTGGGATCCCTAATCAACACCTATGGAAGCAGCCAGCTACCCAGAGGGACAGAGTAGTTGAACCTGCGGGCTTGGGACCATAGTCACAGGGAAAGAATACAGAAAGTACCAGAGACTGCCAGAAGAACAAACAAATCTGTCCTAGAAGAAATGCAGCCAGAATGCTCGTTGGGAGCAAGAATGCCCAGACTTCATCTCACCTACTTTGGTCATGTTGTCAGAAGGGACCATTCCCTGGAGGATATCATGCTTGGTAAAGTGGAGGGTCAGCAAAAAGGGGAAGGCCCTCAATGAGGTGAATTGACACAGTGGGTGCAACAATGGGCTCAAGTATAGCACCAACCATTTTTGAATTATCTTCAGCAAACTTTTACTTACATGTGATATTAATTATATTGTTAGATAATTTCCACATTCTGTGGGATCATCTCTCTTTGGAATGCACACAAGTATGGATCTCTTCCAGTTGGTTAGTGTTTTGGTTTTCTAGTGACACTTCAACAGGAATATACCACAAGTAGGTGGTTTTAATAAATAGGCATCTATTTTCTTACAGTTTAGGAGGCTAGAAGTCTTAGTTCAAAGTGCCAACTCTAGGGGCTGGGTGAAGGCTCCCTGACCTTGGGCTTCAGCTCTACCTCTTGCTCACAGCCCACTGAAGCTGGAGGCTTCTCTTAACTCAGGCAGCTGCTGGTTGCTGAGGCTGACAAACCTAAGGTAGACAAGTAAAATGGCATAATCCCAAGATTATCAAGCAACATGGCAGGCCACTAGTTACACAGTCCCAAGATCAGCAGACAACATGGCAAACCACTGATGACTTAGCCAAATGAAGGATCCAAATGGGACAAGAAATTAGAGACCTTTCTCACAGTGTCTTGTATATTTGAAGCAGACCACATCCCTAAGGCAGCTACTCAACTGCTCACAGTAGACTCCACTATGGAGTTGATTACCAGTCTCATCATGGAGAATAACTACATCCAGCTTCCCAGCCACTCAAAACCAGGCACAGCCAAGTGGACACATAACCTGACCGACCTATCACAGTTGTCCAGGTAGCTGTCTTCCATATTTCTAGGCATAAACGAGTAAGCACCTCCAGCACTGTATCTGTTTGTTGAAACATCTCAGCGGGTATTCCATCAACTCCTAGAGCCTGTTTTTTTTTTTTTTTTTCTTCTTTTTTCTCCAATTCCTTTAGTGAAATTTGGACTTCTTCTTTCAATATGCTTGATCATATTCTACCTCCTGAAATGACTGAATGTCAACCAATTCTTTTTGGTACAGTGACTGTGTATTCCTTCCATCTTCTTTTGATGCTTCTTGCATTGTTAAAAATTTTGCCCACAAAAACCTTCAATATTGCAGTTTGAGGCTTGAATTTTTTCTTCAGGTCTTTCAGCTTGAGAAATGCTGTATGTGTTCTTCCTTTTGGTTTTGTAATTCCAGGTCTTTGCACATTTCAGTATATTACTTTAGTGTTTTTGAGCTGCCCTTTGAAATCTGTTCAGCTCATTTACTTCATCATTTCTTCCATTTGCTTTATTGATGTTCAAGAGTCTCTTCTGACATCAATTTTGGTCTTTTCTTTCTTTCCTGTCTTTTTAATGACCTTTTGGTTTCTTCCTGGATGATGGCCTTGATGTCATCCCACAATTCATCTGGCGTTCAGTGTATTCATTGGTGTTCAGTGTGTCAAATCTATTCATCAGATGGTCTCTAAATCCAGGTGAGATGTAATCAAGGTCATATTTTAACTCTCATGGCCTTGTTTTAATTTTCTTCAGCTTCAGCTTGAACTTGCATGTAAGCAATTGATGGTCTGTTCCACAGTCAGCTCCTGGCCTTGTTTTGACTAGATATTGAGCTTTTCCGTGCCTCTTTCCACAGATCTAGTTGATTTGATTCCTGTGTCTTGCATCTGGTGAGGTTCACATGTATAGTTGCCATTTATGTTGTTGAGTAAAGGTTATTTGCAATGAATAAGTCATAGGTCTTGCAAAATTCTATCACTCGATCTCTGGCATCATTTCTATCACCAAGGCCATATTTTCCAACTACTGATGATTCTTCTTTTGCATTCCAATTACTAGTGATTATCAATACATCTTAATTGCATGTTTGGTCAATTTCAGACTGCAGAAGTTGGTAAAAATTTTCAATTTCTTTGTCTTTGGCGTTAGTGGTTGCATTTTCCAGTAATATATCAGACAGTGTTTCACTCCTATTCATAAGGTTTTCAGTGGCCAAGTTTTTCAGAAATGGATGGCCCCATCCTTCTTCCAATCTGTCTTAGCTTGGAAACTCCACTGAAACCTGTCCATCATGGGTGACACCACTGGTGTGAAATACTGGTGGCATAGCTTCCAGCCTTACAGCAACATGCAAGCCACCACTGTATGACAAAATGACAGACCAGCGGTAGCCTATTATGTATAGATTCTGGAAAAGTGCCTTTTAAAGACTCATTACTTCATCCCAAAGGACAGAAATTTCTATTTTTAGGGCTTCTCTATTACATTTTCATAAAAAATCTGTGTGAGCAGATGACAATCATTCCATTTTACAGATGAGGAGTCTGAGACATAAAGAAGTGAAATTACATGCTTCAAGTTACCAAGTCACAGGCCTTTGAAGTCCCCTATGTACCTTACTCCAAACCATTTGCTTTCTACCTTTTTGCAAATTTATTTTTCAGTTGAGTTTACTACTTTCTAAGCATAGCTATATTTAGGTTTTCCTTTCATGACACTATAATCCTAATTATAACCAATTCTCATTTACAAATCAATAAACAATTTATTGAGCACTAACTATGTGTAAAGCTTACTATGTGCAAAGCACTGAGCCAAGACCTGAAGAGGATGCAAAGATGAAAAACACAAAATCCTTGTATGTTCAGAGTTTACAAGATCATGGAGAAGGTACACACACACATACACCTACTCCTCACTTGTTGACTATCACATTATCCAACATTTTGCATTTACAATAGTAAAATATCTATTTTGTACATTAACAACATGTTGTTGTTGTTATGTGCCATCGAGTCGGACCCGGCTCATAGTGGCCCCTCTTTGGGTTTCCGAGGCAGTATCACTATGAAAGTAGATTGCCCCATCTTCCTTCCCAGGAGTGGCTGGTGGGTTTGAACCACCAGTCAAGTGCCTTAGGCAGATATCCTCAACTCTGCGGTTCTTCTAGTTCCCCTCTCCCCTGCTCCCACCCTTATCTCACAAAAGAGCCTTTTGGTCCGAGCCAGGCGTCACTCTCTCCCACAGCGCCTCTCCTCCCAGTTACCTCCTGCAAGACGTTTAACCTCCGGTTCCCCCAGCTCCCGCTTCCCCGAAGTCCCAACTGGCGTGGGCACGGGCCCCAGGGACCGTTGAAACTAACACCAACCGTCCCTTTTGTCCAGTAGGCGCGCGCGCGGAGAAGTGCGGCGCGGGCGCGGCGGGCGGTGGGGCGCGCAGGCTTGGGAGCGCGGGCGGCGCGCGAGAGTTGGAGCCAGGGGGCTTTCCGCGGCACGAAGGCGCGCAGACTGGCGGTTGGAGTTGGATGGGGATGGGAAGCGCTCGGGTTCACATTTCTGGAAAAGCAGAAGAATACAGTGAAGTAGAGAAAGGAAGTTGTAAAACGATAAGTATAATAAGATCCCATTTATGTGGAAAGATTCACACACACACGTATGTAGCTAAATACATTGACAAAGATCTGACGATGCTCTGGGGGAGGGAGTAGGATGGGAGCTGGGTTGAAGGGGGTTTATCTTGTACACTGTCTGTTCCGAAATACTTAACATTATTTCTCAGGGAAATGTAGTTATGTAGCTGAAAAGAAAACGATCTGCATTTGGGAAACTTGAATTTTGTTCTGTTTCCCTTTGGTGGGGACTAGCTGAGACTCAGCACCAGGAAAATCTGAGAGTCCAGAAAAGCTTTTGCACACTCGCTCTTTTTTCCTTCTTCCCTTCTCCACCTCGGCTCCTCCTCACGTCCCTACTCTGGATCCTTCCAGTAAGTCTTAGCCCTTAGCAGTGGAGTCTATCTCGCATCCTTTCTCATTATCGTACACCTTATCTGCAAAACCAGTTCTCAAGGAGGAAACATTGAGTATAGTAAATTACTCAAAGGCACATGAACATTTGAAGTAGATATTATTCCTAAACCATACCTGATAAAAAATTAATATAAAATACTTAGATGGTGCCTCAATCCCCGTAACTCACTGTGTACCAAATGTTTTTTTGTTACTATGTTACATTAATTGAAAAAATTTAAACTTTTTATTTTGAAATAATTTCAACCTTAGAACAAAATTATAAAAATAGCACAAAGAATTCCATCATATCCTTCACCCAAACCAAAAAACCAAATTCACTACTGTCCAGTCGGTTCCAACTCATAGCAACCATCCTTGGGTTTCCCAGGCTGTATTTCTACGGAGGTGGATTGCCCAATCTTCCTTCCCAGGAGTGGCTGATGGGTTTGAACCATCATCCTTCTGGTTAGCAGTCAAATGCCTTAGGCACTACACCACCAGATGTCCCATGATTCTATAGCTCTACAGTTGTTATTGTGGTGTTCGTCAAAGCATGAGTTTTCTACTTCCATCATTCTGATGTTTAATTTTAATCTAAACATTTAAATGTATAATGATTTTTAAAAACAGCTCTGGGGGCTCAGTGCCTAAGGCATTAGAGTGCTGATCAAAAGGCCAGCGGTTCAAACCCACCAGCTGCTCAGCAGAAGGAAGATGAAGCAATCTGCTTCTGTAAAGATTTACCGCCTAGGAAACCAAATGGGGGTGGCTATGAGTCGGAATCCACTGGGTGGGAGTGGGCTTGGTTTTTGTTTGTTTCTACTTTACACTAGAGGGAAAAAGAGACATTTGGAGGCAATGTGATATGTCCTGGAAGTAGTTAAGATGGTGTGTGTATTTATGTTATTTACAGGTGACTGCATTCTAGGTGAATAATTCATTATTCCTAGCACTTGCAAGAACTTGGATTTTGAAAATCCTAATTTTCATGGTTTCACAAGTTCATTCACAAAATTGATTTTTTTTAACCCACGTCTTTATAGATGATAAAATAACAAAGGGTAAATGGAAAATAACATTTAAAAAGAGAACGAGAATATGAAGTCTTTAGTATTATTCTTGATGTATTGCTAAATTAGTTTGGCATTTACAAAGCTGAACATTTAACAAACAGTGCATCTGGCTCTCAAGCCAATGATAGCTCACTTTATTTACCCTCAATGTTTGCTGAAGAGATTTACTGGAAATTGGAAGGAGCACTCCCTCGACTGCACTGCAAAGAAAACATATTTTGATTGTGGGGGAAACTTGGAGATCTTTTCATCAGTGGGTTATAGACTATCAGGCATTTGGGTAAATCTCATTTGAAGATTAAATTACTCCAAGCAGCAGATTTTCCCCAACCTTTATCATTTTACATGGAAAACTGGTTTGAGTTTGGATCTTAGTCCTGTTGTCAATTTTTCTTGTTTTCAGTATGAAGAAAAGCAATAGTGAGTTTTGACGTTTTGGGGATCACTGATCTGTTTGAGTGTTATCTATATACACGTTCCCCAGAAAAATGCACATATTTATATAAATGCATTAGAACAAAATGCAATCTAATATCAAATTGGGGGAGGAGGAAGAGAGGGAGTTGATGGGGGTTGGCGGTGGGAAAAGCAGGTTGCCTGGCTTGTCAGGTTTCCCACACAGTGTACCCTCCTGCCATCTGGCACAGCTCGCCTCTTTTGACAGTTCAGGTGGGCATCTAAGGCAACACAGCCCATCTGGCTCCTTGTCATTTCCCTCCAAACCGCTTCCTCTAATCCTAGTATTATCCTCTCGTCCATTATCACTTAGTGCGCCACGCTGCCTTGCTGGCTCCCCACTGTTTACCAGGGCTTCCCTTCTCGAAGCTCTCTCACCAGCGACCTGTTTATTAGAAAGTTAGCTGAGAAGCTCAAGTGAGAGAACCTGGCCACTTCCAAACGGATAAAGCAGAGAAACAACACGGCAGTGCGCTTCCTTTTCACCTGCATAGAAATCTTGCCACGTTTTCCCTGCATGTTTGAAGATGAAGAGCTGATGAACACGTTGGTGAAACACGTTCAAAATCAATACACACACGATGACAATTACCAATGAAGAGAAGGCGGGAGAGTTCTCAAAGGCAGGACAGAGGATGGAAAACGGAAGTGGGGCCTTCGGAAAGGGTATCAGCACCGTTGGAACCAAGCCTTTCTGTTTGTGAAAACGTAAAGGATGTGAACTCCCAGAACCCGCTTCTTCGCCCGCCAACCTCCTAGCCTCCTGCCGTTAGACCAGCCCTCCAGAGGCTGGGCCCGCCACCGCTAGCGGCAAAGCTTGGCGCTTCACCGCGCGCCTCCACCGCAGAGCTCAGGCGGTGCAGGCTGGGCTGGGTGGAGCCGCGGCGCGGGCTGGGGGAATCCCTCCCGGGCTCTGACGTCAGCGCAGCAGCGGCCAATCAGAAGCCGGAACGGGGGATTCCCGCTCCCGCGTCCGCCCAGCAGGCTTTTTAAACCTGACCCTAGGGAGTGCTCGCCAGGAGCTCAGCGAGCAGTGGAGGAAAATGGAGGCTGAGAGTAGAATATGAGAGTCCTAGGGGACCGGACTGTGGGTTTTGACGGTTGAGTGCCAAGATTAGGGAGGTTTAGATTAGGGAGGAAAAAAGCCGGAGGCCGCCGAGGAGAGACTAAACTGCAGATTGGGTCAAGTCCGCAGGAGGAGGAGTGGGAATGGAGCGCACCACGCCGCGGGGGTCCGCACGGAGGAAGAGATGCTGTGGGTGAGACTGCCCTTTGCTGTCCTCACCTCACTCCCTAACGGGGCTGCTTGCCGCGGGGTGGCACCGTTTGTAACTCCCAGTTAGGACCAAGAGGTGGGGCAAGACTCTAGACGCCGCTCTTCATTTTGAACTGTGCAAATTTAACTACATTCTAGAGGTGCCTGGTCGCTTTAACAATCTGAGCTTGGTTTTAATTAGCTCAGGATCTAAAAATATTCCACAACTAACGTGATGGTTTTCCTCAACAGTATCTCCCTCAATATGTTATCTGTGTTTTCAAAGGAGCATGTCACGCAGATGCTCGTCAAAGACCTGGAGCAGAAAAGTTAAGGTTCCTCCAAGGTGAGTGAGTGTCCAGCTTGCTCTTGTTCTGTCTCACTTGTATGTTGAACTTGGCTACAGACAATATTTGTAGGAAGTATAGACTGGTCTGAAAAGGAGAATAAAAAATGTCACACGCCTATAATATCACTTGCCTATTGGGCAATCTACTTCCGTAGTGATACCGCCTCGGAAACCCAAGCAGGAGGGGTCGCTATGAGTCGGATCCGACTCCACGGCAGTGAGTTATGAGTTCCTCAAAAGCATATAAATTAAAAAAGAAACACGGGTTGTGTTAGTTAACGTGGAGTGTATTCCGACTAATGGTGACCTCGTGTGCATAAAGTTTTCAAGGCTCTGACCTTTCAGAGGCAGATCGCCTGGCTTGTCTTCCAAAGCGCCTGTGGGTTGGTTAGAACCTTCGACTAGGCTAGTAGTTGAGCGCCTAACCGTTTGGGCCACCTGGGGACTGAAAAAGAAGAAAAACAAAGAAACACTAAGAACAACGAAAACAAACAAAAACCTGAATCTAATCACATACTTTGAAAATTTCTGTAGTAAACTGACAGTCCCTGACAGATGGTAATCATTTGTGAAGGGTGCTGTTTTTTGCTTCAGCAGGAAAGAATGAAGCAGGAGTGTGCTAGGTAGGCAGTGCATTGCTAATTGGCTGTTGTAATTTATTTTTAACAGTTACTAATTGCACTCCCCTCTGTTGGCGTAGTGCCTAAGGCATTTGTTCATCAGAAGACTGGCGGTTCAAACCCACCCGCCATTGCTTGGAAGGAAGGCTGGGCAATCTACTTCGTTAGAGATACTGCTTCGGAAACCCAAGGAGGGGTCGCTATGAGTTGGAAACGACTCGAGGGCAGTGAGTTTGGTTTTTTTTTTCCTGTTGCAGGCACAGAATTCCTCCAAAAGGAATGGAAATGGTGCCATCTTGTGGATAGTGCATAGAAGTAGGGGATTTTAGATGAGCTGCTTAAAAGTTGATTCCAAGTATTATTTTTTCTCTTTGGGAGACCAAACCCCAAGACTTTTACTTTCTCTTGCAATCAGTGTAAAAATCTGGCAAATTTAAATGATTCTTTTCCATTTTTTCCTCCCATAAACAGCCTAAAAAACCAAAAAACTAACAGCCTACATATGCTTTAAGTCTTTATTATCACCATTCACTGTAGTCCTCTCTAGGCTAAACAGTTCACATTCCTATAACCTTTATTCATAGACTCTAGTTTCAAACACATTATCATTTTTGTAGCCTTTTCTAGATCTTCTCTAAATTTATATACATTCAAGTAGTGACTCCCTAAACTGAACATATAACTGCACTTAGCACACAATGACCAAAAAAGTAATGACATTTGTTAATGTTAGCTGTCATCAGGCCGATTTGGACTCATAGCAGCTTCCTGGGACAGAGTAGGGTTTTCTAGGCTGCATTTTTTTTTTTTTTTTTTACTTAGTGGTCAAAATGGCAAATTTCATTTTATGTATACTTTATCATAATAGGCTGCAGTCTTTATGGGAGCATATCACCAATTCTTTCTCCCCCAGAGCCTTTGGATGGGTTCAAACTGGCAACTTTCCGTTATGCCACAAGGGCTCGTTTATGCCAGTTAAACCCTTTAAATTCCCTAAATACTTTAATAGAAGTAATTTGAAAAGCAATATTTTATTTACATAAATTTGTTAAGTCATGTGTACTGTTATAACATATTTTTATTATCCAAGCTTTGAATTTGGAAAACCTAAGGATCAGTATTCTGACAGGTATTGAGGTTTTCATTAGATTAAAGCAAGTACTGATTTTATTTCTGTAAATAGTTTTGGAGGAATAAATTTTGTTTATAACTTTTCTTTAATGTGAGTATTGAGATTAGAGTTCTGCCAGTAGGTTTCATGTTAACATTTTGCCACAGTTACTTCAGATGTCCTGGAAAGGAGCAGTGACCTGAATCAGGTAGGCAGTGTATTGTTAGCTGGCTGCTTTGAATCAATTCAGCAGCCATGACTACCCTGCCACTTGCTTCCGGATAAATTCATGTTGTTAATGAAGAGCACTGGTCACCTGTGTGTGATGGGTTGGCAGTGTATTGTTAGCTGGTTGAATATGTAAATGGCATCAGCTAACATGCAGCTGCTAACTTATTGCATGCACCATGAACATCATCCAATTGTAATGAAATGTGTACTTTATATAGACACTTTTTGCTATGAACCAGGGCACTGTTTACTAGTTATTAACATTTGTTATTGTTGTTCCAGTTACTCAATTATAATGCAATGGGCAGCTTTATAACAGCAAAGAAACTACTCTAATTAATTATGTTTATATTTTCCAAGTAATAGTTTTGTAGTTGTGGGTAGCTATTATTTAAGTGCTTGTGAAGTTATATATTTATTTTTTAATTGAAAATTTACAAAGTAATGACAATTTGGAATAGAAAGCCTAAGATGTTTCCTCAAATTTTCAACTAAGTCTTTAGTATTTCTTCTGGGCAATCAGTTTCTCAGTGTGGCATTAGATTAGGCCTCTATAACTCTACCAGCTGAAGAGAGATGTGAGTTAACTTTCTACATGAGTCAGTCAACTAAAACGTTGTCACTTGAAATATCAAGAAAATTGGGGATTTTTTTTTTTGTGTGTGTGTGTGTGTGCGTTGAATTGTTTGGGTGATTTGCTTTAATTCTTCACTTCATTTTCTGGTCATAAAATGTTTGGAAAAGGGCACTTAACATTTTTATTGGGAAGAACTGACTATACCATATGGTTTCAAATGTTTTCTCATTCACTTGGAAGCCATTTTGATGTCAGATGTGTGCTGGGTCCCAGCCATATAGCACACTCATGTGGACATTTGCAGTAAGATAGTATAACTGACTAGTAGTCTGGTCAATTAGTTACACCCTAAATGAGGTGTGAAGAATGCATCATACTATATATTGTATTGGTGAGAAGTTACTGGTAAAATAAATTTTATTCTTCCCTGTTTAAACTTATGTCTAGAATATGGGTTAGACAGATACATGTAATTAAATTCTTAAGTCATTTTACTCTTTCAAAATCTCGTTTTTGTTGTTGTCACTCTTCACCGGTGTCATTCCATTTTCAGGATCCATGGTGCCTAAGAGTACCTTCTATGTAAATATTGTTTTCATCTTTTTTTTTAAAATAACATTTTTTTAAGGTTAATTTTCAACATGTTATTTTCTATAGAATATAATCTGTTGATAAAAAGAAATATAACCTACTTCATATTAGAAGGCTTGGACTTTGTGTTTAAGTGTCTGTTTTTAAATTAAAAACATGCCAATATATATACTAAATAAGCAGAACAAATATTTAAAACTATTCTTCAGTTCTGTGTTATTAAGAGATGAGAAAGGGAAGTCAAGAATAGAATGCAATAAAGATAAGTTAAAGAGATCAATGGGTAAGGAGGAAAACAAAGATGAAAATTCAAGAAGAATCTGTTCCCACAGGAGTGGGAGGGAAAGAGAGTTGCATACACGTGGGAATTAAAGGGACAAGCAGATGGGAAAAGGAGTTAATAAAGAGGAGGAAGTGATTCAGCTGGCTGTGAAGTCTTTCTCTCTCATTTTCTGGTGGGGTAGCCACTGTGCTGTTCACTTGGACTGGGTACGTATCTACTTCCCATCTTTGCCCTCTGATAGGCTTCCCAATTTCTTACTACCCTCTGTACGTCCAAAAAGGGTGGCGTAGTGCCTACAGCATTTGACTGCTAACCAGAAGGCTGGCGGTTCAAACCTACCAACCACTCCTCGGAAGGAAGACTGGGCAATATACTTCCTTGGAGATACTGCCTCAGAAACCCAAGGAGGGGTTGCTATGAGTTGGAAACGACTCGACGGTAGTGAGTTTGGTTTTTTTCCTGCAAGGTTTGGCCCATGTTTAGCTGAGGGAAGGGTGGGAAAAGTTATGTGTTACTTTCTAGGCCTAATAGAGTTAAATTAGAATTTTATTATTCCATGGAAAAGATGAATCAAACTGAGGACTAAGCATTCCCTGAAACATGTCAATTTTCTTTCAAAGGAACACCACTAATTAACATGCTATTTTGAACATGAACCACTTGGCACTTTTCAGCCCATGCAAGGCCGCAATGAATATTTTTAAAGAAATTAATTTACCGAGATATATAATTTTTCTTCATGGCTTTTGTCTACATGTCTTTTTTTCTTATTCACATATTTTCCTATGTGAGATCCTCTGCAAATGGTTCAACTCAGTTGTTAGATTTTAGCGTGATGAGGGGGTCTACTGACAGCAGCTCTTTATTACTCAATAACTGCATAGACTTCTCCATTTTTACATAAGTGTCCATCAAAAGAGTATACAGTAAAAATAGAGTATATATTTTGCTCTAGAGTTTTCTCTTTGGAGATCTTATGAAAATCCTGATTTTTTGGAGATTTATGATAAGTCTGATATCTTAAGAATTTTGGTGTACTAGAACCAGCTCTACTGGTTTGTGAGAACATAAATTTTCAAAAGTTTTTCAAGTCAGTTGTTAAACTGCTGGAAACTGGTTATGTGGGACCATTTACACCATGGAAATTGGCAAATGCTGCAAATCGGCACCTTCCAGAAAATTGGTGTTAAACATTACTGTATGTATGGTATTTGCACTATAATTATTAAGCATTTTAAAAAATGAAGAACAGCTTTCAAGGTATATTTCACGCAAATTCATATTTATTCCAATCCAACAATCTCTACTGTTAAATCTACCATGAAATGATGACCTAAGTTGGAATCAAGTACTCCTCACAACCCCCAAAGCAAAACAGGACAGACTTCAAGTCCATAAATTATTTGCCACAATTAAAATGCCCTTGATATTGTTCTTTTCCTTTACTTGAGGACAATGGTTCAATACACTTTTATGTGACTCCTGGTACTTTTCTGCATACTCCTCAGTTCAGGCAGCCTAGAGCAGCTTATGTCCCAGACTTTTTGATGTAGAGATAGGGAAGTTATTATACTCAATTCAAGAAAAATGCCTTTTTGTTTTTCCTTCAGTATTCCTCTGAGGTGTTTTAAGTTGTGGTAGCAGCACATTGGGGAGCTCAGGTGGTAGAACACCTAAGGCACCGTGCTAACCAGAAGGCTGGCAGCTCAAACCCACCAGCTACTCCTCGGGAAGAAGAGTGGGCAAGCTACTTCTGTAGAGATATCACCTCGGAAACCCAAGGAGGGGTAGTTCTGAGTTGACTCCAGGGCAGTGAGTTTGTTTTTTTTTAGCAGCACATCAGCAAGTTGCTCCACTCCAGACTCCAGCTCAGAGCAGAATTGTTACAGAACCCTGAATCCCGAATGAACATGCAAATTTCCTTTCCTCAGGGCAAGGAAAGAAAACCAAGCACTGACAATAATACCCATTCTTGGTTGGATGAAGCACCCAGGGTTGGGATATATAAGTGAAGAAGCCCACTTAATATGGCTTCGGCGAGAACTGATGACTTTAGGCAGGATGTACTTATAAAACCTGTTCACTGCACAGTCCTGGTTGGCCCCAAGCAGCTCCCTGTCTGGGAGTGAGGTGTTTACACTGGTTGTGTAATGCTGGCATATCCATTTCTGCTCACATCCCTATGTGAGCTTATAAACCATCCCTCGGAAGAGTGCTGGGGAAGCAGTTTTACTTAATGCCCCAGAATTCAAATTGCTAATAGGCCCTTGGAGCAATATAGCAAAGGATAGATAGGTTTGTTAGGTGGCTTCTGTTTCTTTGGTAACAATCTAGGTTAGTCATAAGATTTTCTCTTGATCACTTAAAAAACTTTGGTATTTCCATTGACTTTTAGAGTTACAGAGTTTTTCAGATTGATCCCCCTTGAGTTTATAGGAGCTCTGATGGCAGTGGTTCAAGCATTCGGCTACTCACCAAAAGGTCACCAGTTGAAACCCACCAGCAGCTCTGTGGGAGAGAGATGAAGCAGTTTGCTTATGTAAAGATTTACAGCGTTGGAAACTCTATGGGGCAGTTTTGACACTCTCCTATAGAGTTGCTAGGGGTCAGAATCAACTCAATGCCAGTGGGTTTTTGGTTAGGTTTACAGGTAAGAAAACTGAAGTTAAAGGTAGTTAAGTGGAAAAAAAATGTAACAATAATTAAAAAAATAGTACTTAAATGATGTGCCCAAACTCACGCAGCTGGTTAGAGGTAGCACTTGGTGTTGATACGCTTCTCAGGCATTCTTGAGGCTGTTGCATGCATGCTATGTCCCAGTAAATTCTGTAGGGGTGTTTCAAATATCTTAACCTCTAATTAGAACTGGTAAGGAACTCTGGTGGTGTGGTGCCTGAGGCAAAATTTGACTTCTAACAGAAGGTTGGTGGTTCATACCTACCGGCTGCTCCACAGGAGGAAGATGGGGCAACCTACTTCCGTAAAGATTTACCACCTTGGAAACTCAATGGGGGTTGCTATGAGTTGGAATCAATGTGATGGCAGAATTTGGTTTTCTGGAATGAATGGGAACTGTCTTCCTGCCCCCACCAAATCTCTTACTAAATAAATTCATAGCTGGGTAGCAGGACATGTATTTCGAAGCAGAAGTTCCTTCAGGAAATATCTGTTGTTTCTCCATGAACTATAGTCTAAACTGTTATATAGAACTGTACAATGAAGTGGTGCTAACAGAATCCACCATTGAAAAGCACCTTCACTTTCACCAGTCAGATCAGAATTAGGAGCCACGTCACAGGTGTTTTAAATCAGCCACATTTCACTTTTTTTTTTCTTCCTCTCCAGATCTCCTATTTATTTCATTTATGCACTGAATATTTCATGGGGTGAAAATGAACCAGCACCAACACGACACGTTGCTTTGTTAGCCAATGACTATAAGGCTGTCAAAATACAAAGGTCATGATGTTGGGAGAAAAACTGTATTGTGACTCTATCAAAAATGCTGATTACATAGTATGACTGGGTCACTGCAGCCATACTCTTTTTGCATGAGTTTTGACTATCTGAAGATGACTCAGCCATCAGACTGACGGCAGCATCAAATTCTTCCCACATGGCTAATTTAGTCTTAATACATTATTAACAAAAATCAACTGGTGATGAATGAATCAAGTTAAGACATCTTACACTTACAGCCTTTTTCCTAGAGTTGGGATTTTCACTCAGAAATAAAGGCTGTGACTCAATGGTTAATATTGTATTTATGGAATTTGAGTTGCTTCTGGATAATAATAGGGAGGGACATAATGAAATTGATGAAGGCCTTTTCAAATACTGTTATTTAAAAATGCTGATTTGGCTAAATGAGGTGAAATGCACTAGGCAACTGTACTAAGTAAAACAAAATTCTGTACATGAAATAAAAATATAAAAGGATTTGCATCTGTAGATATGTTTTATAGTTTTCAGTATTTTACATTGATCAAAATAGCCATTTACAGTTAGTTACTCCAAAAATGTCAATCACACGCAGGGTTCCTGACTCCAAATAGTGGTCTAGTGTGTTAGCACTGCCATCAATCCCAGCAAATGTTAAGTTAAACAAGAGGATATTGAAGTCCATTGATGACTGTATATTCTGAATTTTTTAGTGACTAAATGAAGTATTTAATATATTTCATTTTCAATTTTCGCTTACCCTTTATTTTTGCTTTGGGTAACATCTAGGAGACATTCATTACCACATTCATCCTTCACTGTCACATTTAATTGTCAGAGTGTTTAAACTGAAACCAGACAGACACTTCTGTTCTGACTATTGCATGAGAATGGTTCAAGGGCATTTTCATAGGTCCTCTTTCTTTTTTATGATCATTTGTCTAACCAGAGCTGCTACATCAGGCCTGATGACTTCAATGGGCTCCTCTGGCCTCCAGAACTTCACAACTTGGCCCTCAGGGTTGACCAGATACTTCCAAAAATTCCACCTTGGTTCCTTCTTTGAAGACTCTAAAATATCAGAACATATTTTCATGAGCAAAAACCTTTTTCTTTGTCAACATTTGCAATTCTATTAGTTGTTCGCAAGTGCACGAATAACAACTTTAGAGTCAGATTCTAGGATTGTCATAATATCAAATATAAAACAAAACACCCAAACAAAGCAACACTCAAGGTCTGAGTTAACCAAATCTTGATATATT
>NW_006921709.1:8457556-8472329 GCF_000298275.1 Orycteropus afer afer
ATGTGCCTAGTAATATGTGTCTAGTGGTTTTAACAGATTCTCTCATTTAAACTTCACATCAACCTTATGAGGTGGATGCCTGGTTCAAGGTCATGTGACTAGTGAGTTGTATATCCAGGTTTTCCTCTGCCAGAGCTCATGGTCTTGACCTCTGGGCTCTACCTCCTCCCCAAGGAACATGGCAGAGCAAGCTGATTTAAGTAGGAAGATGACAGATTCATTTTTGTACATGATGGGGTTTCAAGGTTCTGTGGGACACCCAATCAGAGGAGACAGCTGGGCATATGGCTTTGGAGCTTACGAGAGAGTTCACTCAAGGAAAGGGGATGTAAGAATAAGAAGAACCAAAGTGGGTTTTGTGAGAGTCCTGTCCTGGGGATAAGTAGAGTTACAGGTTGATGGAAAAAGGGAAACATGCAAAGGAAAAGCAGAAGAGATCAAAGAGGAAGTTGTTGAGACCCTTACCAGGTTCAGGGGAGTCATGGAGGGTGAAGCCAGAGAGAGTGATCCAGGGAGGAGATGGGAGACAGGAAAGCTGAGGCAGCAAGCGTTAACTACTCTTTCAGAAATAGTGATGTAACAGGCAGAACGAATGCACTGCTTGGAGTTTTTAAAGCTGGGGATACTTTGCTTTGTAAATGGAAAAAAAATGAGGAAGTACAGGTTAAAAATAATCAATAAAAAGCAACCAATATTTGCTTACATATGTACTTTGTAGATTGTGCACAAGCATTTTAATTTGTTATTATTAGAAAGTCGTATGGCTGATTAGATAAATAATCAGCCTTAACATCGTAATACCATCCTCCAGATGGTTACAACCCCTCTGCACAAGCTGGCAAGTGTGACTCGACAGGGTTTCAGGCCCCTATGCCTCCTCACCCGGATGCCCTTCGTTAGTGAACGACTTGCACACCTTTTAGAATGTAGACTCTACATTCAGGAAACCACCTTATAACCTAGAGGAACTTGGAGGACATTATGCTGAGTGAAATAAGTCAATCATAGAAGGACAAATACCATGAGTTCATTATTGTAAAAAGTCAAGAAGAGGTTTACACAGTGAAGGAAATTTTCTTTGTTGGTTACCAGGTATGGGAGGGGAGGGAAAAGGAGGGACAGAAATAAAGAAAGAAAAAAAAAAAAACAAACCCCAAAGATTCTGATTCAGTATATCTGGGGTGGAGAAGCAAATTCTCAGTAGGGAATGAGTGAACTGGTTTGAAGCCCTGCTTTTAACAGTGCCTGGCACAATAATCTGGGTATATGTTGTATTACTTTTACTATATTTCAACACATTTCATTCTCCAAACAATTTTCGGAGATAGGTACTATTGGTAGCCTCATTTTACAAATAAGGAAACAGGCAATGAGAAGTTAAGCAATGTGCTTAAAGCCACACAGCAAAGGCAACCCAACAAGTATCCCAACCCAGGCAGTCTAGGACCAAAGCCTATGATCTTAACTGCTATTGGCCACTGCCTTTTCATTGGCTAACTGGAAAGTCTTAAACAGATGTGTAGCTAGCTTAGCCGTAGATACAATCTAACACTACCCCTGCTGGAAAAACAGAAAACTCAAGTTATATTTTGTTTTGAAATTCAGCAAAACCCTGGTAAACCTAGGTATTACTCATCCTTGAGGATAATGTCTCAGATAAAAAAAGACAACATAAAACGAACCACAAAGACATGTTTAACTAATAATGCTTAGCAATATTCAAGAGAGCTGTACAGATTTAATACTGAGGAGGGGCATTTCCCCAAATACTAGTTAAATGACAAGATGGTGATATATATATATATATGAAAATAGCCACAGGGGCCCTTAACATGAATTGTTCAGGTTGATGGTCAAAAGGATTAAAATACATTGGAGTAGGTTTTTTTTGTTGTTGTTGTTGCCACCCAAGAAGTTAAAACATCAATTTCAGGGAAGCATAACTTGTAGAATGTTAGTTACACAGGTTGACATTCTGGCTCTTTCATAGTTTTATGAAGCTTTTCAACCGAAACAGGAAGGTATAGTTCCGATGCATTTATTTAAAAAATGATAAGCAATTAAAACACATAATATTGGTGAGGCAAGGTAGGTATTTACCGACAAGAAATCTAAATGCTGGTTCCGCTTCAGGTCCTAGAATCTTAATCTTGTGGAAGATGGGGAATGTGACTCCATAGTTCATTCTTGCGAAAGATTCTACTTCCTTGCTTGGGCGTGGCTCCGAGTCTCCAAACTGATTGCACGGGAAAGCCAAGACGCTGAAGTGGAATGGTCCAAAATCTTTGTACAATTCCTGCAGTGCTAAGTAATTTCTGTCTGTGAGTTGGCAGTCACTAGCCACGTTTACAACTAGTGAAACCTCCCGGAAAAAGAAAAAAATCCAACCGGAAAGTGAAGCAAATAAAAGATTACAAACAAGATAGAACCAAAAAACTCCAAGTAGTTAAAAACCTAAACCACTTTGAGGGAATACAACTTCTGATAAGTGGTTGTTTTGTATTTTTAGACATAGCCAATATTATTAAAAATCACAACCTTGATTATCAAGTCAGATGCCTGACTTAAGAACCTGAAAAATCACTGCCATAAAGAAACATCAGATACTCAACCAAGTTAATTTTAAAACATAACATAATATGGTCACTGACAGCATGCCTTTGAATGTTGTTAGACCATGCATTAATACTTTTGTTAATCTCTCCATATACACATATGCATATAAGCGTTTTTTTAAACATCTTGAAGTATTTAATTCAACACAAAGTAAAACATTTCCAAGAAAATTAAATGGTCAGACTTTTATCAAAAGTTTATACACGATCAGAGCTCTGATAACTAAAGTGATATACTGGCAATATTATTGAAGGCTAGATTCTGACATGACCAGTTAATAGGTAAAATCGATTATATTAAACGAACCAATAGAGACCACAGAGAAAACAATCAGAAGATGTACTTACTTTTCCTTTAAACTTTCCCAGAGAAACGATTCTTCCGTTTGCATCCTTCACTTCAAAGGCATACAAGCTGTTGATTCTGGGTTTTAGGAATTTTAGTTGTAAAAGAAATAGCAATACTGTGCATAGAACCATAGACAGAAGAACTGCAAATACCTTTGCTTTGGGCCCCGAACATTTTAAAGAATAAGCTGCAAGAGGCTCCATTTTGGATGATTCTACAGGGAATGCTCAGCAGGCTGGAATTCAAGGAGGAGCTGAAACTTGAAACCGGTTCAGTTTAACGGAAAACCAGGACGGACAGACTAGCTCTTGTCACTGCTAAGGACTAGAAAGACCCTTCCTAGAAGGGAAATGGCGTGAAACTCCTGAATGAAACAAAGAGAGCTAAGTAGTTACAATGTATTTGTGATATCAATCGCAATTGTTGCTAGAAAAACCAGAACGTTTTTTGGTAGCTCTTTAACATACTCCAAACAGAAAATATTTTACCAGAAGATGGCGCTCTTGTAACTTGAAAGCGGTGAAGTACTTGGTAGTATGGTAAGCATCTTTGTGTATTTATTGAGCAATTGGTTGGATTTAGAGGATTGGGTATAAATACCCAGGAATAGTTCAGAATGTAGATTAAATGTGATAGATTAATATGATGCATAACCTGAGGAATTTATTATTATGTGTCTGGAATAAATATGCCATATGAGTTCAAGGAATTTATAGTGTAAAGAACAATGAGATGCCTGAAAAGCTATCCAGTGCCAGGTGAATAAAGTAAAAATAAATAGATTGAAAACAATTCACGCTTTACAAAACCCTCCTGTATCATAACACAAACTATAAGAAAAAAACCCAAAAAACTCAAACTCACTGCCCTCGAGTGGATTCGACTCATAGTGACCTCTCTTTGGATCTCCAGGTGGCGGTAGTGCCTAGGCATTTGACTGCTAACCAGAAGGCTGGCGGTTCAAACCACCAGCCACTCCTGGGAAGGACGGTTGGGTAGTCTACTTTCCTAGAGATACCAACGGCACATAACAACAACAAGGAAGTAGATTGCCCAATCTTCCCTCAGAGGAGTGGCTGGTGGGTTTGAACTTCCAGCTTTCTGGTTAACATTCACATGCCTTAGGCACTGCACCACCAGAGCTCCTAGTGCTTTTTTCAATTTTTTTTTTTTATCATGACCAGTAAGAAATGCACTTTACAATAAATAAACCAAATATAACCGAGTACACACACATACACACACACGTACACACACGCACTCACACAATACACAAGAACACGTATGACTGAGAAGTTCAATGAAACAGTACTTCCACTTCTAACTTTGATGCACCCCGATCTACTGCATTTTTTAAGCAGCCTGATTCTGACCCACTGAAATACAACCTGAAGATGAACTCTATAATCAAATAGGAAATTTAACAGTTAAGTATAGTAATTATACCAAATAAAACCCCAAAACTCTTCACTTGGGTGCAGGAGCTGATTTTTTTGTTTCCATGTAAATATCTTTATTTTTCCTTGGGCTGTGGCCAGCCAAAGGAGTCCTAGCTTTGCTGTTGCTAAAGGGCATGAATTTTAAGGGTGGGTAAGGGTGAGGTAGTTGAAGATTGCAGGTCCTAAAACTCACAGTTTCTTTAGTCACCTTAGAACTGGTCCTGTTTAAGACACGTGACAAGTTCTGAATTGAGATACTTTGTTCTACTTGGGCTCAATGGTTGGGGTTATAATATGTTCCAAAAAGTGCCAGGAAAGTCCATGGATGAGCAAAGCAGCTCATGGCTGTGCCATTCCCACTGTGTTAGGTTGGTGGAGCTTCAGAAGATGTGTAAGGAGCCTGTCCAGCAACTCCAGTAGTTGCCCCTGTGGTGGTGGTGGTGGTGCTGGTGTTGGTATGGGGGGTGGAGTGGTGGTGGTGTGGAAGGGTGGGGAAGTCAGTGTGGGGGAGAATGAGAGGTCAGTGTGGGGTGTGGTGGTGGTGATGGTGTTGGGGGTGGAGGGGTGAGGGGGTGAGAGGATAGTTGAGCAAGGCCCACAGCTTAGGCTGTACAACCTGTAGGAGACAGATAACCCATCTTATTCTCACTCTCATGGCCTGATAGGAATGAAAAAAGATTATGTAGAAAGTATTCCCTTTGAAACATAATTTCTAGTATCCTACCCACTGCCATCAAGTCAGATCTGACTCATAGCAACCCTTCCTTGGGTTTCCAAGGCGGTATCATTTGAAAGTAGATTGCCCAACCTTCCTTCTGAGGAGTGGCTGGTGAGTTTGAACTGCCAGCCTTCTGGTTAGCAGTCAAATGCCTTAAGCACTATGACACCAGAGCTCAAAATTTCTAGTATAGAACAAAAATATGCACAAATATCACTTCTGAACTGTGAACTTTGTTGTTCTCTGGCTGAGTTGTTTAAAAGCCAGAGTCCCTGGGTTTGTATTGCACATGAACACTGCTTTGTTGCTTCAACTCTACTGATTCCTGGGGCTGCAGCATTGCTATCACCTGGGTGCTTGTTAGAAATGCGGACTCTTAGGCCCACCCCAGACTTCCTGAATCAGAATCTGCATTTCAATAAGATCCCCAGGCGGTTCATGTGTGCTTTTATGTTTGAGAAGCCTAGCTTTAGGCCTTAATTCTGCCTTTGATTTGTCTTTGTCTTTGATAGTGGAAATATTTCATGGCTCTGTCTACAATAGCTATTTTAACTAACTCCTTAGACTGTCTAAGCTAAGGGCTCAGAAATTTGAGTTTTAAGACTTAACTCATACAACACTTGTTGTCATGTGAACCCTGTCACCTCATCTCATTGTTATTGTTCTTTGAGATGAGGGCGACAGGGTGGTGACCTCTGGGAAGGAAGTTGGCTACCCCTTAGGCCAGGCCTCATTGGATGATATTATTTTGATAAAAGTATGATAATAATTTTTAGTCATTGTTTTGTTAAGTACAGAAACTTACCTCAAGTGTTTTACCAAGAGTTGAATGGACTTGGAAAGGCCAACATTATGCTGTTCATACTTGCAAAGGATTGCCGTATAACCCAGAATGCCGGTTTTATAATCAGGAATAGTTGTGCAGTCCTGATATTCCAGTTGGTTTGGCCAGAAAATTCATTCTACATGAAAAGTACTTTGAAAGCTTAAGCAAGTCCAGAATGAAATCAGAGCCAGTTCATTAATGTAATGATTCTTAAAAGTTTCAAAGAACAAAAGCATGATACATAAATTTCTATACAGGTCCATTAATGGAGCATTCAAGAAAATAGATTATTTTGTTCACAATAATTCTTTGAAACTGGAAAAAGTTAATAACTCATCCAAGTTCAGAGAACTCATAAGTGAAACTGGCAAGGGTAGAGTTTAGGATTTTTGACTTTATAACCATTTTTCTTTTTCCAACTACATTCAACTATTTCTCTGCAATAGGTTAATACTTGGAAGAAAACACGGTAGGCGAGATTGCTCTAGTACTCTGGTGAAAGAGTTTTATTTATCAGGAGACAGTTTTGTAAGAAATCATTCTAAGGTCCCAACGAGGAGAGGGAGTGGAGAACAGCAACAACAAAGCATGGTCATGCATGTATAGTGAAGTTACCTGGAAGGGGTCCAGGAAGTCTGCAGAGTAACAAGTCAAGAAAAGAGATGACAGGGCCTTAGTCAAAGGAATAGAAGGAGAGGATAGATGGTAAAGACCTTCTGGAGCCCCCAGCGGTAGGGGTTGGCAATGGAGAATCAAAGAAACGCCTACCTAAAAATGATCTGGACAGGTTTTGCTTGGTTTGTATTACCTGCTAGGATTCAGAGGCACTGGATGTTCAAATAAGACATGAGCAATTTGGTCTTCATGATTATCTTAGTTACCTACTGCTACTGGGGCAAAAAACAAAAAATAAACAAAACTACCCACAGGTGGGTGGCTTTAAAGAAATTTATTTTCTCACAGTTCATGAGGCTGGAAGTTCAAATTGAAGGCATGCTCCAGGGGGAGGTCTTTACTTGTTCGTAACTTTAGGGGTTCCTTAAAATTTCTTTCTTCTTTTTTCTTTCTTTCTTTTTAAATTTTTAATTGTGATTTGGTGAAAGTTTAAAAAGCAAATGCACTTTCCATACAGCAGCTCACACACACTGTCTCACGATACTGACTACAGTTTCCTACAGTGCAATAGCTCGCCTCCCACTTCCTCCCCATAGTTACATCTTCCCTGTGTCCTTCCCTCCCATGCGCTCCTACCCCCTGAGCTGTCTCCCTGTGCATACACAGCCCTTCTACTCTCCCATGATTGATTTCTCCAAGGAGTGTATCTACCTAATGTAAATATTCAGCTCATATGCCTGTCTATTGTTTGGCTGGAAGCCATAGGAGTGGGTTCAATTCCAGACTTGAAGGGCACCTAGGGGCCATAGTCTCAGTGGTTCCATCAGGTTCCATCAGACCAGCAAGCTGGTGCACCCCCCCCTTTTTAAAATGAGTTTGAGTTTTGTTCCACGTTGTTCTCCCACTCTGTCCAGGATCTCCTACGTAGATTCCCCTCTGAGTGGTTGAAAGTGGTAGCCGGACACCATCTAGTTCTTCTGGTCTCATAGTCGTATAGGCTGAGGATAGCATAGTGTACCAGTCTCTTGGACTAATTATTTCCATACGTCTTTGGTTTTCTTCATTCTTCTTTGCTCTGGACAAGGAGAGACCCATCATTGCATCCAGATGGGCGCTTGCAAGCTTTTAAGATTCCAGTTGCTACTCACCAAAATAGGAGGTGGAACAATGTTTTGTGTAGTATGTTATGCCAATTGAGCTTGATGTCCCCTGTGACTATGGTCCCGAGCCCACAGGTCCAACTACTCGCTCCCTTTGGGTAGGTGACTGTGGCCAAGAAGTGACTACTAACTTGTCTGTTGTCAGCTCTACTATATACCTAGGAATTCTTACAGAACATACAAATATACTTATAGAAACATTGTCTGCCAACCCTATACATGATCTTGGGCACACTTCCCTGTGCATAGACATACCTAATAGTTCAGCCTGTCTACCTGCCTACCCATCTATCCACCTGTATATTAATGTTTGCAAAAGGGTTCATCTTTGTTATCTGTACCTCCCGTGCACCTCTCCCTCTCCTTGCCTTCCTCTTCCTCAGTGCTACCGTGTTGATCACTTACATTTGGTACATTGCCCTTCTCTTCAACCAGATCAATACTTGTCTCTACCTATCACGGTGTTCCCTCCCCTCCCCTCCCACCCCTGGTAACCAACAAAGAAAAATTCCTTCCATATTTAAACCTTTCCTTGACTTTTTACGATAACCAAACTGAAAAAACCAGACTCACTGCTGTCGAGTTGGATCCGACACATAGCGACCCCTCCTTGGCTTTCTGAGGCAGTATCATTATGGAAGTAGATTGCTCAATCTTCCTTCCGATTATAATATTTGTCCTTCTGTGATTGACTTATTTCACTCAGCATAATGTCTTCCATGTTCATCCATGTTATGTGGTGTTTTGCAGATTCTACATTATTCTTACATACGTACGCTCTATGCATGTACCATAGTTTGGTTATCCATTCTTCTGCTGATGGGCACCCAGGTTGTTTCCATCTTTTGGCTATTGTAAATAGTGCTGTGATGAACATGGGTGTGCATATATCTGTTCTTGTCCTGGCTGTCACTTCTTTAGGATATATACCTAGTAATGGAGTTGCTGGTTCAAATGGTATTTCTAATTCTAACTTTTTAAGGAATCACCATACTCCTTTCCACAGTGGTTGTATCATTTGACAACTCCACCAACAATGTGTGAGAGTCCCAATCTCTCTGCATCCTTGCCAGCATTTATTTTCTATCTTGTTGAACTTTGTTACTAGTGCTGGGACAATATGGTATCTCATTGTTTTGATTTGCATCTGTCTAATGGTTAATGATTGTGAGCATTTCTTCATATGTTTGTTCAATGTCCTCTTTGGTGAAGTGTCTATTCATGCCTTCTGCCCATTTTTTAATAGGATTATTTGTCTTTTTGTTGTTGAGGTGTTGGAGTTTTCTATAAATTCTAGAGATAAGTCCCCTTGTCAAATATGTTGTTGCCAAATATTTTTTTTCCCAATCTGTAGGTTCCTTTTTGACTCCTTTGGAGAAGTTTTTGGAAGTACATAAAAATTTAATTTTTAGAAGGTCCCATTCATCTAGTTTCTCTTCTGCTGTTTTTGTATTTTGGGTTATGCTTGATAGTCTATTTATGCCATCAGCAATCTCTTTGCTGATGTAGAGGAATCCGGCTGATTTTTGGATCTTGATCTTGTATCTTGCCACTATGCTAAATCTCTCAATTAGTTTCAGTAGATTTTTTTACTCAATCTCTTGGGTTTTCTCAGTATAGGATCACATTAGCAGCAAATAGGGATAGTTTGACTTCTTCCTTACCAATTTGGATGTCACTGATATCCCTTTCTTGCCTTATTTCTCTGGCTAGGACTTTCAGTACAATGTTGAATAGAAGTGGTGATAGAGGGCATCCTTGTCTGGCTCCTGTTCACAGAGGGAATGGTTTCAGTCTCTCTCCATTGAGAATAATGTTGGCTGTTGGTTTTGCATAGATGCCCTTTATTATGTTGAGGAATGTCCCTTCTATTCCTATTTTGCTGAGAGTTTTGATCAGGAATGGGTGTTGGATTTTATCAAATGCCTTTTCTGCACTGATTGATTGATATGATCATGTGGTTCTTTTCCTTTGTTTTGTTTATGTGGTGGATGACACTGTTTGTTTTTCTGATGTTGAACCATGCTTCCATAGTTGATATGAACCCTACTTGGTCATAATGAATTATTTTTTGGATATGTTGTTGTAGTCTATTGGCTAGGATTTTGTTGAAGATTTTTGCATCTTTATTCATGAGGGATATTGTTCTGTAGTTTTCCTTTTGAGTGATGTCTTTGCCTGGTTTTGGTATCAAGGTTATGCTTGCTTCATTAAATGAATTTGGGAGGATTCCATCTTTTTCTATGTTTTGGAATAGTTTGAGTAGGATTGGTATCAGTTCTTCTCTGAATGTTTGGTAGAATTCTCTGGTGCAACTGTCTGGGCCAGGACTTTTCTTTGTTGGTAATTTTTTTAGTGACCTGTTCAATTCTTCTTTTGTTATGTTTTGTTGTTGTTATGTGCTGTGAAGTCGGCCCTGATGCATAACGACCCCTCCTTGGGTTGCCGAGGCAGAATCACTATGGAAGTAGATTGCCCAACCTTCCTTCTGAGGAGTGACACTGGTTAGCAGTCAAGTGCTTTAGGCACTATGCTACCAGAGATCCTTCATCTCAATCTGTGTTAGAGTAGGTAAGTAGTGTGTTTCTAGAAACCTGTCCATTTCTTTCAGATTTTCAAATTTGTTGGAGTTTAGTTCTTCATAGTATACTGATACTATCCTTTTTATTTCAGTTGGTTCTGTTGTGATGTTACCCATTTCGTTTCTTATTCATCTTATTTGTATTCTCTCCCTCTTTTCCTTTGTTAAATTTGCCAGTGGTTTGTCAATTTTATTAATCTTTACAAAAAAACAACTTCTAGTCTTCTTGAAGTTTCTTGGAAATCCTGGGAGTTCCTTGCCATTTCTTAGCATCCATGTCCCTCCCTCCACCGCCATGTGCGTCTCTGTGTCTATTCTGCATTTTAGAACTCAGAAGTGATTAGGTTTGGTTCCCATGCTACTCTGGTATGACCTCATTAACATAGTAGAATAAACTCTCCTATTTCTAATCAGGGTCATAATTACAGGTAGAAAACAAAGAACCAAACTCATTGCTGTCGAGTCGATTCAACTCATAGTGACCCCTCCTTGGGTTTCTGAGGCAGTATCTGTATGGAAGTAGATTGCCCAATCTTTCTTCTGAGGAGTGGCTTGGGGGTTTGAACTGCCTTCCCTCTGGTTAGCAGTCAAATGCCTTAGGCCGTACGACACCAGAGTTTCCAATTATAGGTACAGGAGTTAGGATTTCCACACTTTTTTTGGGGGGCGGGGCACAGTTCAATCCATAACAATGATTAATTTGAAATAGTATCAAGACCTTAAATTTGAGAGATCTTGCGGGCAGATGCCCCTGCTTTGAGCTGGTGGTAGTGGGGTGAATGGGGGAGGCAGACATTGAGAGGCTAAGGAAGGGGCTTGCAAAGATATGCCTGAGTCCTCATGGGGTCTTCTTTGTTACCTTTGTCTCTGCCATGTACTCTGGTAGTTCTAGAAAGACCCTGGCATCACCAGCATGTCTTTCTTAGCACATCCAGGTTTTCCCCACCCACTGCATGTTTGTGTGTCAGGTTATTTATCACTAGATATATTTGTTTCTATTTTCCTAGTTGTTTCATTTTGCTACTTCCTGACCTTATTTTTAACCTCTCTAGGTTCCTTTCTATTATTTGTTGGAGAGGGTGCTCAGAATTCCTCCAGCTTCAGTGTCAATATGATGTGAACTCTAAGGATAAACAAGGCAAATGATGTGCTTGGAGCAGCGAGTCATTCATCTCCTTTCCCTTCTTTGTCTTATTTTTCTTATCTTCCTCTTCCTCTCTATTAATAAATACTTGAGTCATTTAAAACTATGCGACAGGCATTTCCTCAGCAGGAGAAAGATCCTGGAACAAAAGTTTAAAAACATTGAGGATGAAATAGCATAACCTACAGCACTGTTTCCTAAGGTGTGGACATTTGCAGGCCTTATCTTTTTGTCATGGTAACTGTATAGCAGCTATTATTTATTTAACATTTTTTATTTAAGTGGACTCATTTGTTTTATTCAAATTAATTTTTTTATTAGGAAAACCTTTGCATCGACATTGAAACATTTAAAGCAGATTTAAAAATGCACATCAAAGTACATAACTATTACAAATATTCATCTGTGAACATGATGGATGGATTATCCATCTGAATCCAAGAGAATGTGGATGGATTGTTGAATGGAAAACAAATTTGTTCTGTAAACTTCCACCCAAATTACAAACACACACACAATGTTCATCTGTACCATGTGCCTCTAGTAGAGCGGCTGACTGGGAACTGAATTATATATTCCAAGTGTAATGGGAACTTGTGTGCTAACTCTTTCAAAGGTCTTTAGGTTGGGTAAAAGTTTGCTTCTTCCCATTCATTGGTTCTAGTTTTGCCCTCAGGAGCAATACAGAGTTAGGTTTTCATCTTCTCAAAACTTGTTCTTTTGTTAGTTGCCGTGGAGTGCATCATGATTCACGGTGACCCTGGGTATGCAGAGTAGGGATTTATTAGGGCTTTCAAAGCTGCAACCTTTCAGAAGCAGATTTCGAGGCCTGCCTTCTGAGGTGCCTCTGGGTGAGTTCAAACCACAACCTTTTGGCTACTAGTGGAGTGCTTAGCCATTTGCTCCACCCAGGGACGCCTTTCATTTTCTGTCCCCACTCTCCCCGAAATTATATCCCTTTAAATATTTGAAGACAGTTTCTTTTGGGTCTTCCTTCCTCCGTACTAAACACCTCTGGTTCCTTCACCCTGTCCATGTGTGGCTCCATTCTTGTGTTTTTTCTGAAGCACCCCCCAATCATTGCAGTTCTTTCCATCTGAATGAACTCTGGGACTGATTCCAGTTACCCAGATGAGCTCTGACCTGTGCAGAGATCATGGGGTTTCACTCAATCTTGTTCTCTACACTATTTCCTTTGAATATGATCCACAATTGTACTGCTCTTTTCAAAACTAACTTCCTCATACCGTTGATTCACATTTTGGTGTGATGGGTTTGCAGTGTCAGTTTTCTCTCATCCTACCAAAAAACCCCCAAACCAAACTCGCTGCTGTCCAGTTGGATCCGACTCATAGCGACCCCTCCTTGGGTTTCTGAGGCGATATCACTATTAAAAAAAAAAAAAAAAAAATCTAAATGGGTAAATGGGAGATTTTCAATTTATCCTTAATGAGTTTAATGTTGCTGATTTTGGTCCTTTTTCTGAAATCTGTCCCTTCTGTCCTATTTTAATTATCTTTTCAACTTAGAATAATCAACAATTTTAAGAAATTAATCTCTTTTCAAGCCACCAAGAGCAGGGTGAACAGCTTAAGGTCAGGGATGAAACTTACAGTATGTCAAAAAATCGAAAACCAAACTCACTGACCTTGAGTTGATTTGACTCATAGCGACCCCTTCTTGGGTTTTTCCGAGGTGGTATCTCTATGGAAATAGATTGCCCAATCTTTCTTCCGAGAAGTGGCTGGTGAGTTTGGACCACGAGCCTTCTGGTTAGCAGTCAAATGCATTGGCACTATGCCACCAGAGTCCCACAGTGTGTCAGGGGAAATCCATTCAAGCTAACACGGACCCAGCAAGACTTGTGCCACCTAGGGCCTTGACAGCAAATGGAACTGATTACTTCCACTTGCTTATTCCTCTTATTGGCAAACCATGAAGAACATTTGTCTATCTACATTTTTAGGGGTGTGGCATTTTTCTCATTTGTCATGACTTTTCCATAGATCTCTAACAAGAGAACACTTTGCAAGTGTTGTCAGTACTCTGGGCTTTCATTGCTCTGGCTCCAAAGACCTGAACTTATTTTAAATGCCTTGATGCACTCTTACTGCCTCATTTACCCTACTCTCTAGTATCTGCAAAAACATTTACTTTAACCTGTTGCCATGCAGTACAATTCTGACTCACAGTGACCCGATTGGACAGAATAGAACTGCCCTACTGAGTTTTTAAGGCTGTAAATCTTTAGGGAAGCAGATTGTCACATCTTTTTCCTGCAGAGTGGCTGATGGGTTCCAACTGCTGACTTTTCGGTTAGCAGCTCAGATCTCAACTCACTGTGCCACCAGGGTTCCAGTGTTTATTTTACCCTGTCCAATTTAAAAATTGTTTTTCTTAATGGAAAAGAAGGAGCACTGGTAGCTTTGTGCCTACGGCATTTGACTGCTAACCAGAAGGCTGGTGGTTCAAACCCACTAGCTACTCTTCGGAAGGAAGGTTGGGCAATCTACTTCCGTAGTGGTACTGCCTCAGAAACCCAAGGAGGGGTCACTATGAGTCAGGTCTGACTTGATGGCAGTGAGTTTGAGGGTTTTTTTTGAATGGAAAAGAATGAAAGAGACTAACTTATTTCCTTGCTCCCGATTCTTAAGTCCTCTGTGCCTTTTTCAACACTAATTGCTCTCGGGGAAGAAATTAATTCATTTATTCGTTATGGGACCCCTAGATGCCAATAAATGAGTTTTGGTTACATAAGAGTTAACATGTTTGGCTGCTAACCAAAAGGCTGGCTATTTGAATGCACCACTTGCTCTATGGGAGAAGGATGAGGTAGCCTGCTTCCATAATGATTTACAACCTTGGAAACTCTGTGGTGACAGTTCTGCTATGAGTTGGAATTGACTTGATGGCTGTGAGTTTGGTAGATGGTAATAAAGGTGCCTTGAGGATAGTAAGATAAAAGTCGCTGTTCTTTTTTTTTTTATTATTATTATTATTTATTATGATTTGGGTGAAGATTTACAGAGCAAATTTGCTTTCCATACAGCAGTTCACATATACTTTGTCGCATGTCGTTTACCACAGTGCAACAGCTCCCCTCCCACTTCCTCCCCATAGTTACCTTTTCCCAGTGACCATCCCTCAATACTCTCCTGCCCCCTGAGCTGTCTCCCTGTGCATAAGCAGCCCTTCCTTCTCCCATGATTGTTCTTTCCAGGGCGTGTGTCTACTTGAAGTAAATGTTTAACTCACATGCCTGTACTTTGTTTGGCTGGAAACCACAGGTGTGGGTTCAATTCCAGACCTGAAGGGCAGCTAGGGGC
>NW_006921709.1:8477779-8479147 GCF_000298275.1 Orycteropus afer afer
CTTTTCTTTGTTGAAGAGGGTCTGTGCAGTCCTTCTGCCTAGTCCGCCATCTTGTGGGAACTCCAAAAGTCCCTGTTCTTGAGGAGTTTACAATACAGAAGGAGAGGAACAAAAACAATCAGAAAAGTAGAATATGAGCAGAGGTGTTAAAAGCACAGGGACCACATTGTTTTGCTAGATATCAAACCTTGGTGGGGCTGCACTGGTTGGTTGGAACAATTGTGAATGGCATTCTACAGTGGTTGCATATACAAAGACAGCAATCAATCTGGCTGAATCCTGAATCCTGCAGTGCCCTGAATCCTGGATCCACCACTTATTAGCACTCTATCCTTGCTCAAGTTACTTAACCTCATAAACTTCATTTTCTAACTCTGCTGCTGTTAGTTGCTGTCGAGTTGATTCCAACTCTTGGCGACTCTGTGTGTTAGAGTAGAGCTGCTCCATAGGGTTTTCTTGGTTGTGACCTTAATGGAAGGAGATCACCAGAATTTTCCTTCCTTGGTATATAGCTGGGTGGGTTCACACTGCCAATTTGTAGGTTAGCAGTCAATACAAATGATTTGGATGACCAAGGAATCTTCCAACTCTAGAATGGGAGAAATAATATCTATATCATAGAGCTGTGATGAGGTTTAAATAAATAATTACCTAATGTATTTAGCTAAGAGAATGTATTTAGGCAGAGAAAAAGCTGCGGGGTGGGGTGGGACCATGACAGAGTGAGGAAGCAGAGGCAGGGATCCAGGTAAGGCTGGGACCCAGGCCACACCCCTCCCAAGCCATGGGAAAGAGGCAGGGTTCTGTGTAAGAGGAGGGTGGTGAGGGTGGAGAGGTTTTGAACAGCTAAGGGAGACAAACTTGTCTGTCAGTTTCTCCTACTGTGGAGGCTTGTTGCTGTGAGGCTTGAGGCTATGCCACTGGTGTCTCAAACCCAGTAGGTTGCACATGGTGCACAGGTTTCCACAGTTTACAGACTGAGACAGACTAGGAAGGAGGAGGCCCTCCACTTCTCAAAGAATTGGCCAGGGAAATATGAATAGCAGAGAAATACTCTCTGATACATTACTGTGCAGCTTTATGAATAGCCTGGAAACATTGTCTGATACAGTGCAGGAGGATAAGCCACTTAGGTCAGAAGGCTCTCACAATAGGACCAGGAAAGAGCTGCATCATCAGAGTAGAACCAGATTAATGATATGGATAAGGTAAAGCTTTCAAGACCTCCATTTGCTGATGTGGCACCACTCAAATTGAGGAGAAACAGCTGCAAACATCCATTAATAATCGGAACATGGAAT
Source organism: Orycteropus afer afer (assembly GCF_000298275.1). NCBI lineage: Eukaryota > Metazoa > Chordata > Mammalia > Tubulidentata > Orycteropodidae > Orycteropus > Orycteropus afer. The sequence goes on from NW_006921709.1 coordinate 8,479,081, forward strand.
GTATGAAATATGAATCTAGGAAAATTGGAAGTTGTCAAAAATGAAATGGAGCGCATAAAGATTGATA
>NW_006921709.1:8479727-8482089 GCF_000298275.1 Orycteropus afer afer
GTCCATGAGAGCCAAAATATGATCTTGAATATATCCCTCCTGAATTTAGAGACCATCTAAAGAATAGATTTGATGCATTGAACACCAATGACCGAAAACCAGAAGAATTGTGGGATGACATCAAGAACATCATCCATAAAGAAAGCAAAAGGTCACTAAAAAGATGAGAAAAGAAGAAAAGACAAAAATGGATGGCAGAAGAGACTCTTAAACTTTCCCTTGAGCAGAGAGTAGCTAATGCAAATGGAAGAAATGACAAGATATAAGAGCTGAACAGAAGATTTAAAAGAGCAGCTCGAGCAGACAAAGCCAATTAATATAATGAAATGTGCAAAGACTTGGTGTTACAAAACCAAAAGGGAAGACCATGCTTGGCATTTCTCAAACTGAAAGAACTGAGGAAAAAATTTAAGCCTGAAGTTGCAATATTGAAAGATTCTGTGGGCAAAATATTGAATGATGCAGGAAACATCAAAAGAAGATGGAAGGAATACAGTCACTGTACCAAAAAGAACTGGTTGATCTTCATCCATTTCAGGAGATGCCATATGATCAAGAACGAATGGTACTGGAGGAAGAAGTTGAAGCTTCACTGAAGGAATTGGCAAAGAACAAGGCTCCAGGATTGACGGACTACCCACTGAGATGTTTCAACAAATGGATGCCCCACTGGAGGCACTCACTTGGTTACGCCAAGAGATTTGGAAGACAGCTACCTGGCCAACTGACTGGAAGAGATCCATATTTGTACTCATTCCAAAGAAAGGTGATCCCACAGAATGTGGAAATTATAGAACAATATCATTAATATTGCACAAGATCTTACTGAAGATATTGCAAAAATGTCTGCAGCAGTATATTGACAGAGAACTTCCAGAGGTGCAAGCTGGATTCAGAAGAGAACGTGGAATAAGGGATATCATAGCTGCTGTCAGATGGATCCTGGCTCAAAGCAAAGAATACCAGAAAGATGTTTACTTGTGCTTTATTGACTATGCAAAGACATTTGATTGTGTAGTTCATACCAAATTGTGGATGACATTGAGAAGAATGGGAATTTCAGAACACTTGATTATGCTCATGAGGAACCTCTATATTACCAGGAGACTGTTCGAACAGAACAAGGAGACACTGCATGGTTTAAAATCAAGAAGGGAGTGTGTCAGGGTTATATCATTTCACCATACTTATTCAATCTGTATGCTGAGAAAATAATTCGAAAAGCTGGACTATATGAAGAAGAACATGGCATCAAGATTGGAGGAAGAATCATTAACAATCTACAATATACTGATGACACAACTTTGCTTGCTGAAAGTGAGGATGACGTGAAGCACTTACTGATGAAGATTGAAGAATACAGTCTGCAGTATGGGTTACATCTCAATATAAAGAAAATAAAAATTCTCACAACTGGACCTATAAGCAGCATCAAGGACTTCACATTGCTTGGTTCTACAATCGATGCCAATGGAAGCAGCAGCCAGGACATCAGATGACATATAGCACTGGGCAAGTTGGCTGTAAGGACCTCTTTCAAGTGCTGAGGAGCAAAGATATCTCCTTGAGGACTAAGGTGCGCCTGACATGAGGCAGATGCTTTCAATTGCCTCATATGCATGTGAGAGCTAGATAATGAATAAGGAAGACCGAAGAAGAATTTATGCTTTTGAGCTGTGGTGCTGGCGAAGAATGCTCAAAGTACCATGGATTGCTAAAAGAACTAACAAATCTGTCCTAGAGGAAGTGGAGCTGGAATGTTCCTTGGAAGTGAGAATGGCCAGACTTCATCTCACCTACTTTGGTCATGTTGTCAGAAGGGACCATTCCCTGGAGAAGGATGTCATGCTTGGTAAGGTGGAGGGTCGACGAAAGAGGGGAAGGCTCTCAACAAGACTGATTTACTCAGTAGCTGTGATGATGGGCTCAAGTATAGCAAGGATCATGGAACTGGAGTGTGATTGGGCGGAGTTTCATTCTGCTGTGCATAGGGTCACTATGAGTTGGACATGACTCGATGGCACCTAACAACATAACAACAATGTATTTATCCCAGTGCCTGGCACATATTAAGTGCTTGATAAATGTTGCTATTAATACAATGTGGTAGTGATCTATGGAAGCACAAAGAGGGTTGTGCACTCATTTCTTGTGATTGCTGCAACAAATTACCACAAACTTGGCTGCTTAAAACAACACACATTCATTCTCTTACAGTTATGGAGGCCAGAAGTCCAAAATCAGTATTACTGGGCCAAAACCATGGTGTCAGCAGGGCTATCATCCCTCCAGAATTTCTAGGGGAGAATTCATTACTCACCTCTTCCAGCTTCTGGTGGCTGTAGACATTCTTTGGCCTTTG
>NW_006921709.1:8482319-8484404 GCF_000298275.1 Orycteropus afer afer
TGACCTCTTCTTGGGTTTCTGAGGTCGTATCACTATGGAAGTAGATTGCCCAACCTTCCTTCCAAGGAGTGGCTGGGGGGGTTGAACTGCCAGCCTTCTGGTTAGCAGTCAAATGCCTCAGGCACTGTGCCACCAGAACTCCTTCTTCTGTGTATGTTGTTGTTGTTATTGTTATGTGTCGTTGAGTCCGACCCGACTCGCACTTAGGTCCTGCTCTGATAATCCTGGATAATCTTCCCATCAAAAAATCTTTAATTTATTCACATCTGCAGAGCCTCTTTTGCCATATAAGGTAACAATCACAGTTCCAAGAAGTGGGACATGAATATCTTTGGAGGCCATTATTGGGGGTCACTATAGGCTGCCTAAGAAGTTCTGGTGGTTCAGTGGTTAAATCATTTGGGAAGGATGAGGCACTCTGCTGTGGTAAAGATATACAGCCTTGGAAACCATAGAGGGCAGTTCTACCCTTTCTATAGGGTCATTATGAGTCAGAATCGACTCCATAGCAGTGGGTTTTACAGATTGCCCAACACAGTTTGGAATAGGGTGGGAGAGGGAAGGTCAGAAACACCTCAAAGATTCACCCACTTGTGAAGGTGAGCTAGGGTTATCCTTGCATCCCAGATAGGGAAACAGTATAGACAGAGTGACAGCGAGAGAAACCCAGGCCTGCCCAGGCACCAGAAAGTCGTTAATGTAAAATTGCTTTCTTTTTTGAAATGAAATAGTATTTTATTGTATTTTTGATGAAAGTTTACACTGCAAAACAGCTTCCCATCCAACAATTTCTACATATATTATTTAATGACATTGGGTACATTCTTCACATCCTATCAGTATTCTCGTTATTTTCGTTCTGGTTGCTCCGTTCCCATTCACCTAGTCTTACTTAGATCCCCCTCCCATCTTCTCATGTTAATGTGAAATTTCTTAACTATTTTCCTTAGCTGCCACATCATTGATTTTATTCTTGCTTATTTTCCCTTTTTTAAACTCAGCATTATTTTAATTTCATATGCATACATACATTCTCACTGCCATTCAGTCGATTGGACTCATAGTGACCCCTCCTTGGGTTTCTGAGATGGTATCTCTGCGGAAGAAGATTTCCTAATCTTCCTTCATAGGAGTGGCTAGTGGGTTTGAACTGCCAGCCTTCTAGTTAGCAGTCAAATGCCTTAGGCACTATGCCACCAGCGCTCCCACCCACCCACATACATATATAAAAACAAATTCAACGCACTGCAGTCCAGTCAGTCCCGATTCATAGCGACCCCTCCTTGGGTTTCTGAGGTGGTATCACTATGGAAGTAGATTGCCCAACCTTCCTTCTGAGGAGTTGCTGGTGGGTTGAACCACCAGCCTTCTGGTTAGCGGTCAAATGCCTCCTATACTATATATAGGAGCTCTGGTGGCATAATGCCTAAGGCATTTGACTACTAATCAGAAGGCCATAGAGATAGTAGAGATACTGCCTGGGAAACCCAAGGAGAGGTGGTATGAGTCGGATCCGACTCTACGTCAGTTAGTTTGGTTTTGGTTTTTTGGTAAGGAAAACTCTGAGCTGAGTCTCTCCTTCTTCCGTCATGTTTGTTGCAAATTAAAAATATCTTCAAGTGTTGTAGCTCTTCCCTCAATACCTAGAAGGATAAGGACTACTTAATATTGGATAGGCTGCAACATAGCCCAGCTCATGGCCTGGATGTGGTCCACAGTACTCTGCTTAGTCCTGCAGTGTTTTCAAAAATTATAATCAGCGGAGAACTTTAGGAAGTGGGAAAATTGATACAGAAAATCTAAATCTCCAACTCCTGTTGAAAAATGAGACAACGTGCCCCATTGACTTGTGTTCCTGCTGGAGCTGAAACATGAGTGTTTCAGTTGGCAGGATTCCCACTGCCCAGTGGCTCTCTATCTCTAGGGCAGAGTCTCTGAGGCCATTAGGCATCACTGTGGTTTTCCTTAAGGCAGTGGTTGAGAGCTCACCTGCCAACCAAAAGGTTGGCAATTTGAACCCACCTGCGGCAGGTGGTCTACTTCCCTAAAGATTAAAGCCTAGGAGTCCTAGGGTCAGAATCCTCA
>NW_006921709.1:8485366-8490885 GCF_000298275.1 Orycteropus afer afer
GCCATCTTTTTGCCCCTGTAGGTGATACTGAAGGAGGCCTGGTGATGCAAAGGGTTAAACACTAGGCTGTTAACTGAAAAGTTGGCTATATGAACCCACCCACGGGCTCTTAAGGAGAAAGACCTGGTGAGATTATCGCTGCTGTTGTGTACTGTGGAGTCTTACAGCCAAGAAAATCCTATAGGGCAGTTCTACTGTCACATGAGGTTGCTATGAGTTGAACATGACTTGACGGCATCCAGCAACACTGATAACAAGCAGTACTGCAATACATGCCCTCATGCACTCAGTTGAAAGTATGAACTCAAGTCGGACACATGGGTTTAGGGTAACATCTCCACTTACTCTGTGGGCTTAGGCAATTTGCTTAACCTTTAAACCTCATTTTCTTCATTGGTAAAATGAGAATAAATAACAGACCTGTTTCACAAGGTGTTTCTGAGGATTAAATACAAATGGGTGAAAAACCTGTACCATGTGGGCTCCTGCATGGTAAGCTCTCAGTAAACACTGCATGCTCTTCTCCACCTTTGCTCTGTCTTTGGTTCCTTCCTTAAATTCTTAGAGGTGTCATTGCTGATTGTGCACATATTTGAAGGCTTTTGACACACACTGCCAAATAGTCCTTTCTAGATACAAATTTACACCCCGTCATAGTAGTGTATGCCAGTGTCTATTTTATCTATTTATGTATTTAATTTTTGCAGTGTTCCCTCCCCTCCCTCCCCACCCCTGCTGGTGTCTATTTTCAGTACCTTCAGCACTGGAGAGTATTGTTTAAAACAAAACCGCTGCTAATAGCTCCTTGTTTTAAATTTACATTTCTTTGCCTTACTAGTGAGGTGGAATATTTTTTGTAGGTTTATGGGCATGTTATGTTTCTCTTTTGTGAATTGCTTTTTTATGTCCAATGGCCGCTTTTCTACTGGGTGGGTAAACTCTTCTAAACGTCTCTAAGAATTCTTTATAAAATGATATTAACCAAATGTGTTTGCCATTTATGTAAGAAATCATTCATTTCTAGTTTCTCACTTGCATTTGAATTCCACATAGCTGCATGGCATGTGATTAGCAAGTCACTTAACTTCTCTCCACCCCGTTTCTCCACTGTGGAATAAAGAGTTTGGAATAGAAAATCGCTTTTTCTTTCTAGCTTTGAAATTTTAAGATTTTATATAAACATCTTGCATGTTTGGTATATATTGTTATTTATAACGCCATACCTTATATAAGGGAGCTCTGCTGGCATAGTGCCTAAGGCATTTGAAACATATAATAGTAGTAAAACCAAACCAAACTCACTGCGGTCAAGTTGATTTGACTCATAGCGACCCTACCTTGGGTTTCCGAGACAGTATCACTATAGAAGTAGATTGCCCAGTCTTCTTTCTGAGGAGTGGCTGTTGGGTTTGAAGTTCCAGCCTTCTGGTTAGCAGTCAAATGCCTTAGGCACTACACCACCAGAGCTCCTGATTCAATAACATATAATTATTTATTAATTATATAACTATAATTCTCTAAGCTATCTTGGTATGACTTGAGACCCTTGAGCAGATAGGCTCTCAGTAGGTAATGCTATTTGAAAGAGTTATATATCACACACACATGCACATTATATGATACACACACATTGGTTAAATTGAATAAAATTCTCCCATGTCATGAGAATTAAAAATCTCATTTATTTGTTATTTGTGTTGTACTAGATGAGTCACTTCTTATTCTCCTCTATGGAATTTTTACTTTTGCATTATTGAGGCTGTTATAACCTCTACCAGTTGTTCTTTTTGTTGTTTAACAACGGGTAGTTGATGCAGTTAACACTACATATTCTAACTTGGAGAGCAACTTTGTGAAGAGGCTGTCAGCTGAGGTTCCTGTTGCCAGTAGCCCCATTTCCACAAGATGGCAGCAAAGCCAAACCAGGGATATGGCAGCCTACTCCTTTGGGGAGGAGCATTCCACCACTGACTTCCCAGAAGCTCTTCAATCCGTGTTGAAGACGACCATTGAGAAAGAGACCCTGATTCTAGGTGATGTATTAGGAATATGCCACAGCCTCGTCCTGAGATGTTAAAAAGGAATGTATTCCTGAGAGAATCTGTGTCTTGGAGAACCGTTCAATGTCACATTTAGTCAATTGCTTTTATCTTTTTCTCCTTTTGAATATGAAGTTTCCAAGGGTGTGTGTGTGTGTGTGTGTGTGTTGGTTTCAAATACATTCCTGAGACTTGCACTGGCAGATAGCCACTTTTATAAAGATATGTAATTATGTATGAATATATGTATGCATGTAGCAATTCCTTGGTTTGCAAAGGATGGAATTTCAATGACTTTGCAGAAGGAAGATTGGTCAATCTACTTCCTTAGTGATACCGCCTTGGAAACCCAAGAAGGGGTCGTTATGAGTAGGACCCAACTCGACGGCAGTGAGTTTGGTTTTTTTGATTTGGTAAGATTTGAGTTCTGTTGCAGTGAAGAAAATATATATTAGGTAATGGGATGCTTGGCAGTCCTCTGGTAGGACAGCTTGTTACTGTGTCAGGCCAACTGAAAGACTACAGGTTTGAGGTCACCCAGAGGTGCCTCAGAAGGAAGGCATATTTGGTCACCATGAGCTGGATTTGACTTGACATCAACTGGTTTTTCTTTTTAATAGTAGAATCAGAGAGAGAGAGAGAAGAGGAAGAGGAGAGAAACGAAGAGGGAGAGGAAGAAAAGAGAAGGAAGGATGAGAGTGAGTCAGTCTGCTGTCTTGTGGGTAGGGGTGGGGAATGGGCCTCAGAGCCCTGATCTGACGAGCAGGGATTGAGGGTCATCCCATCAGAACCCTTCTCTTTAAAACTGCTGGCAACCCAACTGTTTGCCTATCACAACGTTTAGTTGACTCCTCTGTCAGTTTATCATACTTGGTGGCTTATATGTTGCTGTGAGGCTGGAGGCTATGCCACCAGTATTTCAAATACCAGCAGGGTCACCCTTGGTGGACAGGTTTCAGTGGAGCTTCCAGGCTAAGAAAGACTGGGAAGAAGGACGGGGCTATGCACATCTCAAAAAATTGGCCAGTGAGAGCCTGAATACTGAAAAGTAGCTGATTGAAGCAAAAGGAGAGATAGATTGATATAAAAGGCCATTGCTACAGTTTTCTTCTGAAAGAAATCTTTTGTATCCCATTGTAACTGAGGGTGTCATTTTCATGCTGATTATTTTAATAATCTGGCTAATATAGGTATTTCCTTTTCTTTTCCTGGCCCTATTTTTTTTTTTTTTTTTTTTCTTTTTATAAGGTATTGTATGAAAAATCAGAATTCCAAAAGACAAACATCAGTCAAAAGGATTTTATAAAGAAGTCCATTTTATTTTTACTGCTGTTGGGTATTAATCAACACATTGGTTTCTCAGTGCTTTGCTGGTGGGGTTTCTTTTTTGTTTTAGAAGAGTGAACACTGAAGATCTTCTCATTGTACAGGGACGTATACGGCCAGAGGTTCACTTGCAATCATGCTTTGTGGACACAACCCGACAGGCCCCTGGTTCCTTTGGCTGGTAAACCTGACCTCTTTGCTTGTAACTCAGATGCTTGTCAGTTTTAACATTCAGCTACATTCTTTTTCTTTCTCATTTGAGGTTCTGAGAGTTTGTTTCCACTCTTCTATTTTTCTGGAAGTGTCAAAAAAAAAAAAAAAAAAAAAAAAAGCCAGCGCGCATAGTTTCTCAAGACAAAGAGCAAGATCTAAAACTTTGCAGAACTGTTCATGTTTTCATCCCCCTCTCTTGATGTAAAGCGTATCTCTTAGCTTTTGAATAGCTCAAGACTTGAGATGCTGGGCCCCAGGAATATCAGAGATAGTTTATTAAGTCCAGCTTTGTCCATATTAAGAAAAAACTATCACATGGCAAAAGACTAACATATTCCAATGGTCTTCAGGTCCCTCTGATGATGGAGTGATATGCAGATACTGGGATTTCAGGGGATGACTCAATAAGGTTTTCAGTGCAGTGAAAGGTCTGGTAAAGGATGCCAAGTCATTGAAGGGCTTCCATCTTGAGAAGAGAGTCTGTGAATAATGATGCACATAACATTGAGTCTCCTATTATTTTAACTTGGAAAGTATTTCATCAGTGTCACCTCAAATTACTCTTACATCTTTCTGCAATAAGAAGGCTAAGAGGCAAAGTGATTTGCGCATGCTCTTGTAGTGAAGGTCGAGGATTGGTAAAGCAAACTTCCCAAGATGATTTCCTATGGGTGTGATAGGAGCCTGGGCAAACTGGATGCTGCTTCCTCCATCATTTAAAACATTTTCAGCTGTTTATATTCATCTGTTTTCCAAATGAACTAGTCTGGTCTGGGCACGCTGACAGAACATTTTTGCTGCATTTACTTTCTGCTCTAAAGGCCACTGAACCAGTTTCTCACCAGTGTTCACTTATGTATCCAGGGTTCTAGACAAGCCCATGTTCCCAGTGATATTGAGAGACAAGACCTGAGCCTTCACGGTCTGCATCAGTGGGAAAGATGCCATGAGCAAATCCCAATCAACATATTATTTTGTTTTAAAAACTAAATTTAAAGCTATTACTTTTCTCTTGTAGGATCCTACAAAGAGCCACTGAAGACTTCCATCAAGGAAGTTTTGAAACAAATAACTCATTTCTCCATTTTGGCAAGACACTTCATTCACTGGACAGAAGCTGGAAGAAAAACATTACCTCCAAAGGCCAGGTAGGTAAACAGAGAAAACTGAATCTCAGACAAACTGAGTCCTAAATGTCAGGAAAGAGTTAGCCTAGCTGCCTTTACAATTAATAAGGAAAAGGTGAATTCCTGATACAGAAAAATGAGTGAGTGAAGGACATGAATAGGGACACTTCATAAAATAAATAAAATGTCTGATAAATGAATGAGAAATTATTAAAAGATGAAAATGAGAATGGAGATGAATATTATTTTTATCAAAAAGGTAAAGATTGAAAATACAATTTTACATACAAAGGTAATCTTCTCAGCCAAAAGATCTCTTGCTGCAGTCACTTCTAGATATTTGGTGGCTTGTTCTATGCTTTGGGATCTCAGGCTAAGTTCAATTCTTCATCTATGAGATGGTCTTTTAAGTATGTCTCTTAAGTCTTTGTTGTTCTTGTTGTGATTAGTTTGTTTCCTGATTAGGTACATTCAGGATTTTTTTTTTTTTTTTGGTTATTTCAGGAGGTAGCATATGAATGAGAACTGATGGTATTGAAGGAAGAAGTCCAAGTTGAACTGAAGAAATTGCCAAAAAACAAGGCTCCAGGAATTGAGAGAATATTCATTGAGATGTTTCAACAGATAGATGCAGCACCAGAGACCCACACTTGTTTGCCAAGAAAATTGGAAGACAGCTCTCTGGCAACTGCCTGGAAGAGATCTATATTTATGTTCTTTCCAAAGAAAGGTGATCAAACAGAATGCAGAAATGATTGAACAGCATCATTAATATCACACGCAAGTAAAATTTGCTGAAGATAACACAAAAATT
>NW_006921709.1:8490985-8493408 GCF_000298275.1 Orycteropus afer afer
AAGGGAACTGGCAGAAATTCAAGCCAGATTCAGAAGATAATGTTCAACGAAGGATACCATTGCTGATGTAGATGGTTCTTGGCTGAAAGCGAAGAATGCCAGAAAGATGTTTACCTGTGTTTTATTGACTATGTGAAGACATTTGACTGTGTGGATCATGACAAATTATAGATAACGTTGTGAAGAATGGGTATTCCAGAACACTTCTTTGTGTTCATGAGGAACCTGACATAGACCAAGAAGAGGCTGTCGTTCAAAAAGAACAAGGGGATACTGCATGATTTAAAATCAAGAAAGGTGTCCATCAGGGTTGTATCTTTCATCATACATATTCACTCTGTGTGTGGAACAAATAATCACAGAAACAGAATGCTATGAAGAAGAATGCAGCATCAGGATTGAAGGAAGACTCATTAACAACCTGCAATATGAAGATGACACAACCTTGCATGCTGAAAGTGAAGAAGACTTGAAACACATACTGATGAAGATCAAAGACTCTAGCTGTCAGTATGGATTATCCTCAACATAAAGAAAACAAAAATCCTCACAAGTGGTTTAATAAGCAACATCATGATAAATGGAGAAAAGATTGAAGTTGTCAAGGATTTAATTTTACTTGGACCCACAATCAATGCCCATGGAAGCAGCCATCAAGAAATCAAATGAGATACTGCGTTTGGGTCAATCTGCTGCAAAAGACCTCTTACAATTGTTAAAGAGCAAAGATGCCACTTTGGATACTAAGGTGCACATGACTCAAGATGGACAATGAATAAGGAAGACTGCACAAGAATTGATGCATTTGAATTGTGGTGTTGACTAAGAATATTATTGAATATACCATGGGCTGCTAGAAGAATGACTAAGTCTCTCTTGGAGTAAGTACAGCCAGAATGTTCTTTAGAAGTGAGAATGGCTAGACGTCATCTCTCATACTTCAGTCAAGTTGTCAGAAGGGACTGTCCCTGAAGAAGGATATCATGCTGAATAAAGTATGTTATTGTTGTTAGGTGCCGTCAAGTTGGCTCTGACTCATAATGACCCTATGGACAACAGAATGAAATACTGCCTGGTTCTGTGCCAGTTTCACAATACTTGCTATACCTTAGCTCACTGTTGCGGCCACTGTGTCACTCCATCTCATTGAGAGTCATCCCCTTTTTCACTGACCGTCTACTTTACCAAGCATGATATCCTTCTCCGGGGAATGATCTGTCTGACACTATGACCAAAGTAGGTCAGACAAAGTCTGGTCATTCTCACTTCCAAGAAGCATTCCAGCTGCAGTTTTTCCAGGACAAATTTGTTAGTTCTTTTGGCAGTTCATGGTACTTTCAGTATTCTTCGCCAGCACCACAACTCAAAAACATCAACTCTTCTTCAGTCTTCATTATTCATTGTCCAGCTCACACATGCATATGAGGTGATTGAAAATATCATGACTTGGGTTGCAATGCAAAAGACAAGCACTGCTGTGGAGTCGGATCTGACCCATAGCAACCCTTCCTTGGGTTTCTGAGATGATGTCATTATGGAAGTAGATTGCCCAACCTTCCTTTGGAGGAGTGGATGGTGGGTTTGAACTGAAAGCCTTCTGGGTAGCAGTCAAATGCCTTAGGCACTACACTACCAGAGCCCCTATGGCTTGGGTTAGGCACACCTTAGTCTTCAAAGAGACATCTTTGCCCTTCAGAACTTTAAAGAGGTCTTTCTGTCTGATATCTTGACTAAGCTTCCATTGGTGTTGATTGTGGAACCAAATAATATGAAATCTTTCACAACTTCAGCCTTTTCTCCATTTATTGTGACACTGCTTATTGGCCCAGTTCTGAGGATTTTTGTTTTATGTTGAGGTGTAATCTATACAGCAGACTGTAGTCTTTAATCTTCATCAGTAAGTGCTTCAAATCATCTTCATTTTCAGCAAGCAAAGTTGTGTCATCTGCATATTGCAGGTTGTTAATGAATCTTCCTCCAATTCTGATGCCACACTTTTCTTCATATAGTCCAGTTTCTCTGATGACTCAGCGTACAGATTGAATAAGTATGGTGAGAGGATACAACCCTGACACATTCTCTACTTGATTTTATACCATGCAGTGTTCTCTTTTTCTGTTTGAATGACAGCCTCCTGGTCTATGTACAGGTTCCTCATGAGTACTATAAAGTGTTCTGGAATTCCCATTCTTCTCAATGTTATCTGTAAGTTGTTATGATCCACACAATCAAATGCTTTTGCATAGTCAATAAAATGTAAGTAAGCATCTTTCTGGTATTCTTTGCTTTCAGCTAAGATCCATCTGACATCAGCAATGATATCTCTTGTTCCACATCCTCTTCTGAATCCAGCTTGCATTTCTGGAAGCTCTCTGTCAATATACTGCTGCAACTGTTTTTGAATTATCTTCAGCAAGATTTTA
>NW_006921709.1:8494225-8496023 GCF_000298275.1 Orycteropus afer afer
TTTTTTTTTTTTTTTTTTATGATGAATGTGACAACATTACTTGATATACCTTCAGTATATCTCAACTGAATTTAGAGACCATCTGAAGAACAGATTTGACACATCAGTCACTCAAGATCAGACTAGTTGTGGGATGACATGAATGACATCATACACAAAGAAAACAAAAGGTCACTAAGAAGACAAGAAGGAAAGAAAAGACCAAAATGGATGTCAGAATGGATTCTGAAACTAGCTTTTGAGTGGAGAGTAGCCTCAGTGAATGGAGTGCATTTGCAGGTTCAAAAAGTAAATTAGCACAGAGTCTTAGCTTTGTAGGTATATTGATACATGTAAGCTGGGCTTACAAAAAAGTTTTGTTGTTATAACAATCTACAGGGATATTTTAATAAAAAATTACAGATTTCTGCTGAAAGTTTGCACAAAAATTTTATAGACTGTCTTTGGTGTCATCATCTCTGACAGTGTCATCTGGTGTGGTCCCCCACCTCCCCCCCATTCCTCTGGGGACACCACTGCATCTGGTTTCTTGATTGTGAAGCTTTTTTTTGCTTTTATCAGAAGGTCTCTGATCATAGACCACAAGCCACCTGGGTGGGCTTGGTTCCTGTTGTTCACGTCATTCTCAGTTTGATCACAAGTAGAGTGGTTGGAGAGATGACAAGACAGTGGCCTGTGGTTTGCACTTAGTAGAGTCTTTTGATGAGAACTTAAAATTTGGCAAAAGATACAACCTGTCTTCATATAACCAAAAAAAGAGAAAGAAACACAAATCCACTGAATAAAATTCAAACTCATAGTGGCCCTATAGGACAGGGTAAAACTGCCCCATAGACTTTCAAAGGCAGTAAATCTTTATGGAAGAAGACTGTGAAGCAGCTGTTTGATTCAAACATCTGAGCTTTTGGTTAGCAGCCTAATGCTTTAACCACTGTGCCACCAGAGTTCCTTTAAAAGTAATGTCTGTATGCTCTGGTATGGAGATAGTGATGGAAAGAGACAAAATCAATAAATCAAGAAATAGTTATTGCTGAGGACTCAAAGTAGGGCTTAGGTCTTTCAGGTAAGAGTTGGTATAATAGACATATGGGCAAAAATCATTTTGATTTTAAAATACCAAATAAAAGAATAAGTACTCAAAGCATGATGTAGTATCTGTGTGTGTTCTTCACAGAAACTGTCATCTACATTTAGGTCTGGGACACATGTTTTTCTTATTAGAAATGGTCATCAAATAATTTTTCAGTATTATTGTATACATTATTACCAAAGTCCTCATTTTCCCTTTCCTCCTCTGGTCTTTTAAATTTAGTTTTGTCATGGTGACAATGTTCTTTTCCACCTATTTATCTCTTTATATCTGCAAGGATAAATCTTATGTCTCCAGTATCACATATGTATGCAGACTGTTTTTAGTTTGCTTCTTGTAGCCTGTGGAGATGGAGTCAGAGATGAAGCCTTCTATCTTAAAAGGTTCAGTTTTTTGTTTGTTTCTTTCTTTTTTTTAAATTGTGATTTGGGTGAAGATTAACAGAGCAAATTCACTTTCCATACAGCAGTTTACATATACTTTGTCTCATGACATTGACACAGTTTACCACAATGCAACAGCTCTCCTCCCACTTTCTCCCCATAGTTACCTCTTCCCAGTGTCCATCCCTCCATGGACTCCTGCCCCCTGAGCTGTCTCCCTGTGCATAGGCAGCCCTTCTTTCTCAATGAGTGCTCTCTCCAAGGAGTATATCTACCTCAGGTAAATGTTCAACTCCTATGCCTGTCTTCTGTTTGGCTGGAAACC
>NW_006921709.1:8496523-8497998 GCF_000298275.1 Orycteropus afer afer
AAAAACACTCAGTCTCTCTCCCAGCCCACAGTGTCTCTCCTAACAGTCTCTCTCTCAACAGTGAGTGTCCCTCGGTGTCTCACTCAGCAATGAGTGTCTCTTGTGTCTCTTTTCCAGCAGCGTGTGTCTCTTTTAGGAGCGTGTGTCTCTTTCAGCAGCATGTCTGTCTTCCTCAACCAGCAGTCAGAGATTTCTTCTGCCTCTAGGAGGCCTCCTTTTGAGCCCGGCAGAGTGGCCAACCAACCAATCATAACATCAGAATTCTAAGCACCTAAAAGAGAGTGGGAACCTCCCAGAACATTGCTTTGTGTTGTGCCCAATAGAAATATCCCAGGTGGATAACTTTTACAATCAGGAGCAACTCAGTTGCTCACAACAAATTCCACCACAGAGTTTACAAAGACTTACTGCTAGAAAAGCCACACTAAGTAATTTACTACACCGCACTAAGTAATTTTCTACATTGAAAAGTAGAAATGTTGAAATATACCTTGTGCTGTCATGAACTTGAAATTTGATTCTAGAAGAACCAGATGGTCTTTTTGTCCAAATGATTACCATGCAAATATGATTTATATAGTTGGTTTTTCGTCTTGCAATGTTCATGTTCGGGGACGGATTTGAGAAATATATGTTTTGTTTTAGTGTATTATAATGAATTGTACTAGTGATCCATTCTTACATACGCACATTTGAACGTGGGTAAATCTAATCATTCAAAGAAACACGCTGAGTCTGCTTATTAGGTGCCTGGAATTGCATTAGAGAATGCTGGCCACACAAAGCAAGTTCCTGCTGCTTGCAGAGTTTGTAATCTAGTTGGAGATGCAGAACTAACCCCCATGGAACAGCCACAAACATGTCAAAGTAGAGCACAAACAATGAATTGTGGGTTATAATTGTAAGGACTGTAAGGAGCTCAGCAAACTTTGCAGTTGTTTAGAAAGACTTCATGGAGATATTCAGACTTGAGCTGGGCCTTTAAAGATGGGTAGTGCTTGGGAGGGGAGAGGTGGGTAGAAGAGAAAGCATTTCTGGTGTTGTTAACAGCATGAGCACTTCTAAGTATCACAAATGAGCCAATGACCACCTCTTCCAGATATACTCTACTTGGGTGTCATTTTGGTTAGAAATGATGGTGACATTTTCCAAATGGCTAGCCAAGGTCCAAGAATGTCTTCATAAAAATCACATTTTTAATTTTTATTACTCTTTTGCGTGAAGTCTATGTATCCTAATAAATGACCGATGAAGTTGCTAAGTTCTCGAAATGCTTTCAATAAGTTTATTTGGGCATAAAAGATAAGCATTATTGCTTATTGTTAGACTGAGAGTTCTGCTACCAGATTCTATTTCAATTTCCAGTTTCTTTCTTTTTTTTTAAGTTGTGATTTGGGTGAAGATTTACAGAGCAAATTCACTTTCCATACAGCAGTTCACATATACTTTGTTTCATGTCATTGACCACAGTTTAC
>NW_006921709.1:8517535-8523671 GCF_000298275.1 Orycteropus afer afer
AAAAAAAATCAGTGGAGGACAGGGCAGGGCACCAAGGCTCCGTGTGAGCACACAGACTGGGATGGAGTTCCTGCAGGCCTAGAAGGTGAGTGGGAGTGGGGGATGGCTGCACCTCCATTCACCAAGCAGGTGTGGGGTATAAGTGTAACAAGAGGCATGTCGCACCTTTTCAGTCGTGCAGGTCTGGAGTGTCCTTTGGGTTGCTGGGATGTAGAACCTGTTCTTAAGCCCCTGGAATCTGCGAGAGCACTGTCTCTTTAAATATCCAAAATGGTCAAGCTGCTTGTAAACATTCAAAATGGTGGTGTCCTCCTGACAGGCAAAAGTCCATAGGTCAGCCTGCCTTTCTCTTCTTCGCCTTCTCCATTTATTCCCCAGCCACCAGAACAGTCCTCTGTGCAGTCCCTGGATAGCAGGGCTGATTTTCAGGCTAATTCTTAGGTCCTACCACCACTCAGCATTCTCCAAGCTGTCTGTGCTGTCAGGGTTGCTCAGGATTGCTGCCAGACCGCAGTTCCGTCTGTCTCCTTTTTTGGTATATTCTTGCGAATTCTTCTGCTAGTTGGGGTTTAGTCCACTTCTATCTCTTTCCCTTCAAGGCTCAGGGGTCCAGGATTATCTTCTGTGTCTGTGTTAATTGGTTTCCCTTTTCTTTGTTGAAGAAGGTGTGTGTAGTCTTTCTGCCTAGTCCACTATCTTACCGGAACTCCTCAATTTTCAGTTTTAAACTTCCAGTAATCTTCTTGGATCCATAATTCTAATTTCCAGCTGACTATGGGGAAGGTATTAACCTTTCTCCTGTACCTACAAAGTTTGTTTGAAAATATTTTAATTTAACTATTATTATCATCCTAATTTGAAGTGCTTTTCTTTTAGATCTGAATGTCTTAGGTTGGCATTTTCAAAATCTTGTTGCTATAGCCCTTGGATTTTCTGTATATATTTGGAATGGGGAAAAAAGCAATGAAATTGAAAACATAGACTTATGTCTCACTTGTAACCATGGATCCTCTGTGTCCTGGATAAAAGAACCGATCTGCCTGGCAGTTGGTACCAGTGAGGGAGAAGTGCAAGTACTGGCCATTTTTTTCCCCCCTCATAATTTGACATCTGAAATTACTGGGATAAAATCAACTTTTAGTAACAGGTTCATATAAAATAGAAACTTGATTGGGTACCTGTAGCTTTGGGGAGTGATAGGATATACCATTCTGGTTCTTTCTGAGGAAAGACTTAAGGGGGATATAGAGATATTCTGCTTAGTTTTCCCTTACCATCTTCTTTCTTTTCTTTTTTTATCCTCTTTCTTTTAATCTTTTCTCTCAAACTGGAGTTGGACTTGTAGAATCCCCAGTTTTGGACCTTTGGACAGAGGAAAATAACCTTTCAGCTCTCCTTTCTCATCTAAAACCATAATCAGGAATAGAGTTACATAAAATGAGTTGATTTGTTCTGATAGGACTGCTGAGATAGAGTTTTTTTGAGTTACTATCAATCTATCTAATTTCTCAGGTGTCATTATTATCAGTATTTCTTATGAGCAACAGTGTAAACAATATTTCTCAGCTGTTAGGTGTTTTAGAAGGGCCATAGATGACTCTCACCGCTCCCTCCTTTCTTCAATGCTTATTGGATGCTATGAAAGTTGTGTCATGGTTTCTTATTTCACCAAGTTGTCATTTCTCATATGGGTCAGAATATCATCTGTAGCTGGCAGGAAAGGAGCCCCATAGTAGTAAATGAGATTCCTGATTCTATAAAGTGTCCAGGTACCCATATTTTACTCAGGTATCTTTTGGTAAGTGGAGATGTATTTCCAGGTTTGGTATTACTACAATTTTGAAGGAACTGGAGGTGTGATCAGAAGAAAGACCTGGCAAAAAATCAGCCTTTGAAAACCCTGTGACACACGTAGGGTTGCCATAAGTCAGAATTCACTTGGCAGCAACTAGTTGTTTTAGAGGTGTGATAGCAGTTCCTAGCCCTTGGCTGCAAACTGGAATCACCCAGAGAATTTCAAAATAAATACGACTTCCCAGGCCTCCACCCCCACCCATTAAATGAGAATCTCTGGCCACCATAGCATTTTAGACGCTCCCCAGGTGAGTCTAATATGAGGTCAGTGTAGAGAACTGCTGGTTAGAATTAACGGTTCTGACTTTTCAGTTAGTACAAGGACTGGCTATATGAACATTAATTGTCTATCAGGCCTTTGAGAAAACAGTGAGATGTGAAAATACCAATATTACATAACTGTGCTTGTCCATTTTTTTTCAGTTATGGAATGTGATGACTAAAAAGCAGCTGAGAAATATGCTTGGCCATTTATCAGTCATTGGAGCTCTAAGCTGGAATCACTGTCTCCTAAGCAGGTAAGAAGCATCTTATTGGAGCCAGTTATGTTTGTGCCAGCAATTGACTATCAGAGATGAGTGAGCAGAACAGTAATATTAAAACCAAGACCCAAACCAAAATGAAACCAAGCAGGACATTAGACATAGTGCCTGTTATGATGATTCCTTCTCAGGTATTCAGCTCTTCTGGTGATGTAAGTATGCCAACGGCTACCCACACATACCACTGGGCCTTCAGCATCTGCCAGGATTGAAATGGGAGGCTCAGGAGTCACTGAATTATTCAGATAAAATGTGAAATTCCCTTCAAGTAAAAGATTCCTCTCTACCAAGTAATACCTGTTAGAGGGCTATTTTACTGAAATCAGGTATTTGTTACTATCAGTACTAATACTTCTAGAATATATAAAGTTTTCTGGGCAAATTTCCAGTTCACAAAATCACAGAGGTTAATTTTCAGATTATGTAGTTCAATGGTGCTCAAACATGGACATGCATAAAGATCACGTGCAGGGTTGTTAAAACACAGTTAGCTGGGCCCCACCTCTACAGTTTCTCATTCACTAGGTCTGGGTGGGCCCAAGAATCTGCATTTCTAATTTCCAAAATCATTTTGATGTTGCTGTTCCAGGGACCATATTTTGAGAACTACTGATTTGGTTTAACTTCTTCCTTTTAGAGATGAGAAAATTGAATCTCAGAAGTTAAGGGTACAATGTCCCAAAGAGAACTCTGGTCTAAAATTGGCCTAAGTATTTTTTGCTTTTAGTTAACAGCCTTTCATCTTCATACTCTGCTTCTTGAGGTAGATTTAAGTTTGAATTTATTTAGCCCAAATGCAAGTTTGAGATCTTAATACTTATGGTTTATAGGCAAAACTTCAAAACATTTAAGTGCAAAGCCCTATAAAGGCTTAAGTATTCACCCTGAGAAGTTGTTGCAGTCAAGTCAATTCTGTACTAGAGTGCCATTGCCAATCTGCAGTGTGAAGTTTAGTTTCATTTCCCATGAGGTATATGAAAAGATCCTTTCTTATAATAATGACAGCTGACCTTTTTTGGACTACTCTATGCACTGAGTAATATTCTTTATGCATGTAATCTTGTTTTAATTACTGTAATAGTCCTTGAAATTGGTTTCCTGCTCTACATTTTTTTTCCATATAAACAAACTTAACCATTAGCCTGAGGTAACATAGTTAGTAAGGGAAAGAGTCTGGATTTGAACACAGGTGGTCTGGCTCCAGAGACCATATTGTTAATCAGGATGGTTTTCAGTGTTATACATCAGTAATTTTTAAAAATATGATTCTGTACTTATTGCAGGCCCAGTTCCGGAATAATGACTAGAAAGTCACTTGTAGCTCAGAGAGAAATTTAGCAAGGGAATAGTAACCTTGCAAGGTGGAGACACAGGAAACCAAAGACAATGCCATGAGTGTCTCACCAAGCCTTACAGACTAGGGGTTTTTATAGTAGTTTTTAAGGCCAGTTGTTGTTGTTAGGTGCCATCGAGTTGTCTCTGACTCATAGTGACCCTATGCATGGCAGAACGAAACACCGCCCAGTCTTGCACCAGCTCCATGATCCTTGCTATACTTGAGCCCATCATAGCAGCCACTGTATCAATCCATCTCGTTGAGGGCCTTCCCCTCTTTAATCAACCCTCCACTTTACCAAGCATGACATCCTTCTCCAGGAAATGGTCCCTTCTGACAACACAACCAAAGTAGGTGAGATGAAGTCTGGCCATTCTCACTTCCAAGGAGCATTCCAGCTGCACTTCTTCCAGGACAGATTTGTTAGTTCTTTTAGTAGCCCACGATATTTTCAGCATTCTTTGCCAGCACTGCAGCTCAGAAGCATCAACTCTTGTTTCGTCTTCCTTATTCATTGTCCAGCTCTCACATGCATATGAGGCAATTGAAAATACCATGGCTTGTGTCAGGCGCAACTTAATCTTCAAGGAGAAATCTTTGCTCTTCAGCACTTGAAAGAGGTCCTTTGTAGCCAATTTTTCCATTGCTATATGTCATCTGATGTCCCAACTGCTGCTTCCATTGGCATCTATTGTAGAACCAAGCAATGTGAAGTCTTTGACAAGTTCAATCTTTTCTCCATTAATTGTGATGCTGCTTATAGGTCATTGTGAGGATTTTTGTTTTCTTTATATTGAGAAGTAATCCATAGTGCAGACTGTAGTCTTCAATCTTCATCAGTAAGTGCTTCAAGTCATCCTCACTTTCAGCAAGCAAAGTTGTGTTGTTTGAGTATTGCAGGTTGTTAATGATTCGTCCTCCAATCCTGATGCCACGTTCTTCTTCATATAGTCCAGCTTGTTGGATTATTTGCTCAGCATATAGATTGAATAAGTATGGTGAAAGGGTACTACCCTGACATACTCCCTTCTTGATTTTAAACCATGCAGTGTCCTCTTGTTCTGTTTGAACAACAGCCTCCTGGTCTATGTACAGGTTCCTCATGAGTATAATTAAGTGTTCTGGAATTCCCATTCTTCTCAACGTTATCCACAATTTCTGATGATGCACACAATCAAATGCTTTTGCATAGTCAATAAAACAAAAGTGAACATCTTTCTGGTATTCTTTGCTTTCAGCCAAGGTCCATCTGACATCAGCATCCTCTTCTGAATGCAATTTGCATTTCTGGAACTCCTCTGTCATATACTGCTGCAACCATTTTTGAATTATCTTCAGTAAGATTTTACTTACATGAGGTATTAATGATATTGTTCGATAATTTCCACATTCTGTGGGATCACCTTTCTTTGCAGTGTATACAAATATGGATTTCTTCCAGTCAGTTGGCCAGGGAGCTGTCTTCCAAATCTCTTGGCATAGCTGAGTGAGTGCCTCCAGCAGGGCCTCCATTTGTTGAAACATCACAATGGGTATTCCATCAATTCCTGGAGCCTTTTCTTCACCAAGTCCGTCAGTGCAGTGTGATTAAGGCCAGAGAGTATGTGATTTCAAAAGATCTTATGCAGGCAGATACTCATGAAATCTTTAGCACTTTGTGAAAGTCAGGAAGCAGAACAAAGCTGTGAGAAATTCCTAGCAAAGACCTCAATTTTCTTTAGGCAAGGTGTATGTGCAGTCTCTTTCTAAGATAGAGTCTGTGTGTTCCAACATGGATGCCATGACTTCTGTGCAAGTGTATTCTGCTGTTTATTCTTGGTTTGAGTCTTGCTCTTGTCTTAGATCTGCCATCTTAGTTCATCAGGTGGTAAAGGAGGGCAGGGATGCACAGGCCCCAAAACTGGTTAACACTGACCACAGGCAGTGGGCTAGAAGACATCTCAACAATGGCCTGTTATCAGGAAATGCCATCTAAGCATTGCATTTATATTTGCATTATTTCTTTTGCAGTGTCCCTTCCTTAGTCTTAGGATCTGAGGAATGTGATTGCCCTGTCCTGTGAGCTGTTTCTGCCTTGGTTTTATGAACTTAGGAATGTGGTTGCAGGAGCAAGTTTCTTATGTGATTTTGGCTACAAGTAGTAGAATAAGGCAATGTTTAAATTGAACAAGATTAATATGGAGCTTCATAATATGAAGTTAGAATACATATTCATCTCCCAGAAATTCTAATCTACACTATTACAGATTTTGAGAAATTTCAGAAATATCTTCATGGTAGGAAGTTATGTCAGCTCCAGGGTTACAGGTGAGGAGAGACAACTCAAGGATGCCCAAAGTAGCAGGCTGGAAGAGCAGGAGAAAGGGGATTAAAAGCCAGGAAGCCAGAGAGAAGAACAATCAGC
>NW_006921709.1:8527846-8533240 GCF_000298275.1 Orycteropus afer afer
TGATAACTGCCTCGGAAACCCAAGGAGGGGTCGCTATGAGTCGGGGCCGACTCGACGGCACATAACAACAACAACAATAGTGAATCTATAGATTAATAGGAATGAATTTGTTAGAAAAAGCAAATAATAAATTTTCATATTTAACATTTTACTATAAGTATATACTAAAACCATTAAATGGAGTTAATATTAACTATTCTGAGTTCCAGAATATTTCCTGGGTCTAATACACAAGTCACAACTTGGGAAAGTCTGGTAATCTAAATGTAACTCTTTCATGGCTGCCTAAGTCATATTAAAGTTATTAGAGATATCTATCCATGGATATCCCCATGATCTCAGATTTGAAAATGTGTTAGACAAATCTATTTAACTTGAGGAAAGAACCACCCAGACAGAATTTGTCATCCTTATAAGGGATTTCCACGTGGGTTTTGAATCCTCCAGAAGGGATCTTTCACTAGTTTGCTTTGAATTATGTCCTCCGCACCACCCCCCATGTCCCCAAATGATTATGTATTTAGGGCTAAAGTATTCTGTCATGTAAACTTGCCCTTTACCTCCTGTACAGTGGCTTGAGATTGAGACTTGTTTATCACCACAATGTTTGGGTAGCCTAGCATCATGTTGGAACACTTCACCACAAGCAAGCTGTGTGTGCTCTGAAGTGGTCACCTAATGGCAAAGTGCTTTCCAGTGGCTGTAGTGATGGACTGTTGACTATATGGCCCTATGATCGAGGTGTGAATGCACAGGAACCACTAAAAGTCATACCCCAGTCTACAGCAGTCAAGGTGAGAAATGCAACAGTTTTCTAGGTTTCCTTCTTGTTAGAGAACACTGGGTGGCCTTCTCACATAAAAATGAAACCATCCCTTTCCTCAGAATTTGTTTTAGGATTTTGCTGGTTAATCACCTGAAATACAATACTATTTGTATTCCTCATGAGTCAAGATCTTTTTGGCTCAAAGTAAGTGAACTAGGGCTTTGAACTGGTTCATTCTGGTTTGACCCCCTGCTGAGAATTTGCATTTCCACCTTACATATACTGAATCAGGATCTATAGTTTAACAAGATCCTGAGTTGATTCTTATGTGGGAAATGTAAATTTTCAGCAGGGGGTCAAACAAGAATGAACTGGTTCAAAGCGCTGGACTCAACCAAAGTCAGTCTTGAGCTTAAGCAAAAATGTAAATTTATTTTCTCATGTAATTGAGGAGTCTTGGTGGCTCAGGGCTTAAGGCATTTGACTGCTAACCCGAAGGTTGGTGGTTCAAACCCAGCAGGCACTCCACGGAAGGAAGATGGGACAATCTACTTCTGTTAAGATTTCTACCTTGGAAACCCAATGGGGGGTCTCTATGAGTTGGACTGGATGGCAATGAGTTTGGTTTTTTTGGTTTGGTGTACAGACAGCTGTTTCAATCTTGGCTGGATCTCAGACCTTGAATTATGTCATCAGAGCTCTGTCTTTTTTTTTTTTTTTTTTCTTTTTTCTTTTTTTTAACCATCTCTTGGCTGGGCTCTTCTCTGTTTCATTCTTCATTCAGACTCCATTTTATGGACAATATGGCTCTTGGCAACCTCAGATTCACATTCCCAGATGGGAGGTGGGTAAGAGACCATTTTTGCTTATAACTCTGGTAGCAAATTTCCAGGGAGGATGCTGGTCTTTTTTGGTTAAATTCTCATCTCTGAATTGATACCTACAGGCAGAGGAATGGGCACTCTGACTGGCCAGGCCGGGTTCCATTGCCCGAAGAGGAAGGACAGTGCTGTAAAATTAAACCAATAGTTCATTATGCCCTACATAATGATTTGTTAGTATATTAAATTCTTATTTCTAATTAAAAATATCCTTACTTTCCTTTCTGGAGACTTTGGTATCAAAGATGAATGTCTTGACCCCAACATAAACCCAGTGCCATAGAGTCACTTCCAACTCATAGTGGCCCTATAGGACAGAGTAGAACTGCCCATGAAGTCTGGAGTCTAAGGGAATTTGAAATTCTGTTCTGTATATTCTCCCTTTTGATCAGGATTCTTCTAAAGAATCTTTCATCAAAATGTTCAGTAATCATAGCTGGGTACCATCCAGTTCTTCTGGTCTCATGACAAAGGAGGCAGTTGTTCATGGAGGCAATTAGCCACATATTACATATCCTCCCCTATTCCTGACTTTCCTACTTCCTCTGTTGTTACAAGTGAATAGAGACCAATTGTTGTACCTTGGGTGTCTGCTTGCAAGCTTTTAAGACCTCAAGCATTATGCATTGAACTAGGAAGTAGAACAGAAGCAATAAACATATTACTAGGTCAATTAACTGCATGTCTTATGAGAACATGACCTTAAACCTCCAAACCAAGAATCCAAATTCCATGAAGTTTTTGGTTGTATGTAAGCAGGCTCAGCAGCTGCTCTCTGTCTGTCTCTCTCTCTCTCCTTTTTCAACATTGTTGTAGGTATATCTATCACACAGTTTTTGCCAATTGAACTTTTTACAGGTGTACAATTTATTGACAGCAATTACAATAATTGTATGTGCAACCCTACCATAATCAATGAGATTTTTCCCTATTAATCATAGTTAAACCCCACTCCCTCTCACTCTTGGTAACCACTAATAAACTTTGGTCTCTATACATTTGCCTTTTCTTGTCTTTTTATATAAGTGAAATCATACAATATTTGTCCTTTTATGATCATTTCATGCAGTATAATGTCTTCCAGCTCCACCCATTCTGTAGCATATATCAAGACTTCATTTTTCCTACTAACTGACTAGTGTTCCATTGCATGTATGTATCACATTTTGTTCACCTATTCATCTGTTGATAGACATTTAGGTTGGTTCCACTTTTTGGCTATTGTAAATAGCATTGCAATGAACACTGGTGTACAAATCTCTGTTTGAGTCTCTGTTTTCAAGTTTTCTGGGCATTGCTTGGTCTTATGATAGTTCTATATTTAGTTTTTGTGGAGCTACCACAGTGTTTTCCATAATGGCTATACCATTTTGCATTCCTACCAGCAATGGCTAAGTGTTCCAGTTTTCCTACATCCACACCAACATTTGTTATTTATTAATCAATTCATTTAAAAAATCTTAGCCACCCTGTTGTTGTTGTTGTTAAATGCTGTTGAGCTAGTTCTGACATAGAAACCTGTGTACAACAGAACAAAACACTGCCTGGTCCCGTGCTAGTCTCACAATTGTTGCTATGCTTGAGCCCATTGTTGCAACCACTGTGTCAGTCTTGTTGAGGGTCTTTCCCATTTTCGTTGACCTTCTACTTTACCCAAAATGATGTCCTCCTCCAGGGATTAGTCCTTTCTGACAACATGACCAAAATATGAGAAATGAAGTTTGGCCATTCTCACTTCTAAAGAACATTCTGGCTGTACCTCCTCCAAGACAGATTTATTCATTCTTCTAGCAGTCCATGGAATATACCTTCAATGTTCTTTGCCAACACCACAATTCAAAAGCATCAATTCTTTTGCAGTCTTTCTTATTCATTGTAAAGCTCTCACATGCATGAGACTATTGAAAATACCATGGCTTGGGTCAGGTGCACTTTAATCTTCAAAGTGACATCTTTGCTCTTAAATACTTTAAAGATTTTTTTTTTTTTTGAAGCAAATTTGCCCAATACACTATGCTATTTGATTTCTTGACTGCTGCTTCCATAGATGTTGATTGTGAATGCAAGTAAAATGAAATCCTTAACAACTTCAATTTTTTCTCCGTATATGAAGATGTTGCTTATTGTGAGGATTTTTGTTTTATTTATAGTGAGGTGTAATCCATACTGAAGGCTGTAGTCTCTGATATTCATCAATAAGTGCTTCAAGTCTTCTTCACTTCCAGCAAGGAAAGTTGTGTCTTCTGCATACCGTAGGTTGTTAATTAGTCTTCCATTGATCCTGATGCCTGTTCTTATTATATAATCCTGCTTCTCGGATTATTTGCTCAGCATAGAGATTTAATAAGTATGGTGAAAGGACTCAACCCTGATGCATACCTTTCCTGATTATAAACCACACAGTATCCTTTTGTTCTGTTCAAATGACTGCCTCTTAGTCTGTATACAGATTCCTCATGAGCACAGTTAAGTGTTCTGGAATTCCCATTCTTTGCAGTCTTTTCCATAACTTGGTAGGATCCACGCAGTCAAATGCCTTTGCATCATCAATAAAACAACCCTAGTGGGAGTGAAATGGTATCTCTTTATAGCATTTATTTGCATATCTCTGATGTCTAGTGACTGAACATTTTTTCATGTGTTTGGTGGCCGTTTGAATATTCTCTTTGGTGGAATGTCTATTTGTGTCCTTTGCTCATTTTATGATTGGGTAATGTATTTTTTGTTAAGTTCTTAAAGTTTTATATATATTTTGGTCATTAAATCCTTGTTGGATATGTGGTTTCTGAATATATTCTACCAGTTGGTAGCTTGTCTTTTCACTTTTTTGGTAACGTCTTTTGATGAATAAATTTTTAAAATTTTTATGAGGTTCTGTTTTTTATCTTGCCTTTTGCTGTTTGTGCTTTTGTTATTTACATTTGATAATCCATTGTTAAGAACTATGCTTGATAACATTGCCCCTACTTTTTCTTCTAAGAATTTTGTGATTTTAGTTTGCACATTTAGGTCCTTAATCTATGTTGAATTTGTTTTTGTGTATGGTGTGATGCATGGATTCTATTTCATTTTTCAACATATGGAAATCCAAATTTCCCAGCACCATTTATTAAAATGACTCTTCACGGAATGGACTTAGTACCCTTGTCAAAAATCTGTTGATCCTAGCTGTGTGGGTTTATTTCTGTACTCTTGATTAAATTCCATTGGTCTCTGTGTCTATTGTTATACTAGTATCAGGCTGCTTTAATTACTACAGCTGCATAGTATGTTTTAAAATCAGGAAATTTGAGTTCTCCTACTTTGTTCTTTTCTCTCATTATTGTTTTAGCTATTTGAGGCCTCTTGATCCCACATAAAATTGAGGACTGTTTTTTCTATTTCTGTAAAGAAGACTGTTGGAATTTTGATTGGGATTACAATGACTCTATAAACAATATTAAGTCTTCCAATCTATGAACATAGAACATCTTTCCAGTTATTTAAGTCTTCTTTAATCTCTTTTCATCAGTGTTTCATAGTTTTCATTGTATAAATCCTTCATGTCTCTGATTAGATTTATTCCTAGGTCTTTTAGTCTTTTAGATACTATTGTAAATGTAATTATTTCCCTTTCAGATTTCTCATTGCTGGTGTATTGTTGTTATTTGCTGTCGAGTCAGACCCGACTCATAGTGACCCCTCCTTGGGTTTCCGAGGCAGTATCACTATGGAAGTAGATTGCCCAACCTTCCTTCTGAGGAGTGG
>NW_006921709.1:8533750-8534356 GCF_000298275.1 Orycteropus afer afer
TTTTTTTTTTGTGTAGGGATATCTGAAGTACTTGTTCCATGAACACACTTCAGGGAACACTGCAGTATGGCATGAGGTTACTTAGATATTTAATTTAATTTCCATGTATTTTCTTGTGAGTCAGTGTTTCCTTCATGGGTCAAGGACATCTCTCTCAACATATATTCTGGTGACTGAGGTCAGGATCAGGGTCTTTCAAACTAGAGGTGTGACCCATTGTGTCATGAATGTAATGAGTCTAGATCAGCATTAAGAAAATGAAATAGAGTAGAACAGAATGGAAAATATTAGAATAAGCAACATAATGAAGATAGGTATTAGTTTGTGAAACTTTTGTTTTAGTTATACAGTATACATAGAAACATATGTATAGGGTCACTATATAAAATGTAGTTCTTTTTGTGGGTTGTGGTCAAAAAGTTTGGAAAAAAAGCTACTCTAGATGACAGTCACATTTTTACTCAGTCTCACCCTGTTAACTACAGCTATGATTCTTTTGGAGAAAATTTCAGTTAAAGAGGCTTTACCCACCTGACTACAGAAGAAAGAAAACTTATGATTGTTCTCCCCTTCTAAAAGAGTTGTGATTTCTGTGTTATCTTTGGT